>NC_043012.1:12896548-12906548 GCF_006345805.1 Octopus sinensis
AGGTGAGAACACACAAACACACGCATAGACACAAATGCACACATATGCACTCACGTGCACACATAGCTCTAACACAGGCATGCATACACTCTCACAAACACATGCACACAAACAGAGGCACACACACACAGACACACAAACACTATTTTCAGTTTCCGTCTAGCAAATCCGCTCTCAAATAATTGCTCGCTCCCAATATTCAGGAGAAGACACTTTTCCAAGTTGACGCGAGATGAGAGACGACCCGAAAACATGTGACCGGGAAACATACTTCTTATTACAAATCTACACTTGGAAATTATATTTCAAATCAAGATCACCATAGTTTAAATTGTAGAATATAAACACGGCACCAATAATGCCATTCCTAACGTGTTGTAGATGAATCTTGACCTCCATAACAGAAGGTCCTGATATTTATTTCTCCATTGACTTGCAATCAAGCTGTGTACACATACAAAAGCTATTTCTTTTCCTTCCTTTTAGCACTTAATAGCCACCTCAGCTACCATTCTATTTCTAAACGTTGATATGTTCGCGTCTTTTTTCTCTGGATTTTTACTATATCAGAATTCTAACCCACCTGAATCTACGTAGGATTGCACCTAGAAACTTGTGCTCTTGTTTCTAAAACATCGGACATTTGAACTATGAACTTTTATGCTTCTTTTTTTTTCTTCTTTCTCTCCATCTCCTTTTTCTTTTACTCCCGTTCTCTATGTCGTCATCTCATTAATATATACCATTTTCATTTTCCCTATTTTCCCCTGTTTGTCTCTGATGACGGAATATCCCATACTCGGGGATATGCCAGAAACAACTGAAAGATTGATTTGTTTCCAATAATAGCATTGTTTATGGCTTGAGATGTTTGCCCTGCCTTAGCATTTGTTGCCCTCTTTAACAGTGATAGATAGATAGATAGATAGATAGATAGATAGATAGATAGATAGATAGATAGATAGATAGATAGATAGATAGATAGATAGATAGATAGATAGATAGATAGATAGATAGATAGATAGATAGATAGATAGATAGATAGATAGACAGATATATATATAGAGATATTTTCTTCGCGGGAGAGTTATTGATTTGCCTGTTTACATCTTATGAACAACAGAATATGGTTATAATTTTCTATAGCTCAAAGATTCCATTCGTCCACTTCAAAACACGTTTTACATATTATGCTTTGCTTTCCTTCAATTATTCTGTATCTCCAAGGGGATCCCTAAAGACATTAAAAGTCATTAAAAATATGTAAACAAGTGCTAACGCACCAAAATGCTTGGTGGTTTATACATTGAAGTAAACGTTCTCTCCAGATTTTCTTCAGCACTGTCAGAGTACTTTCATTCTCTTTTTTTCATTTGCATTGCTGTCTTTCAAGGTGTTCAATTTTTGCATTAAGAATATATTTCAATTACTTCTACTGGTCGCTATGCCAACTAGTAAAGTGCATTTTATTGTCACAGCTCTAAACTCTTTTGATAGCATCTGGGAAGTCAGCCTTTGGGAGGTTAGATAGAGTAAGGGGGAATTCAAGCATTAGCTTTAGGATAAAGTAAGGTGTATAGGCGTATGGTGTCTAAGAATTGTGTATGGGGTAGTCGACAAGATAAGAAACAGGATGAGAAGGTAGGGAAAGATAACTTTAAAAATAGAGCAAAATGAAAGGAATTTAAAGACTGTAGTCTATATATTTTTGTGATATGTGTCTTCATCCACTTCATGTCATGTTTAATGTTGACTATTGAAAAGTACCGCCAGATAGACCAGCAACAAGACTGAAGAATTGGATGGTGTGAAAGTTCTACCGCCTCCAGCCTATAATCCAGACGTTGCTCCATCTAAATACGGTCAGTTCCGATCAATGCAACACTTTATGAAATGTCATCGATTTGAATCATTCGATGAAATTGAAGAAACCTGAGCAGAATTTTTCGATTCAAAGCCAAAAGATTGGTATTTTGACAGAATGTTGTGGAAAATGATGGTCTTTATTTTGAATAGTTGTTGTTTTTGAATAAATTCTTGCATAAAAAATCATTATTTTAACACTGCGCACGAACTTTTTCTTCAGCCTAGTATTGGTATGCCTGGCAGATACAGTCACATCAATTTCTAAGGATGTTAGGTTGATTAGGTTTTCAGCAAAAGTAAGAGCGCTTATAAGAATGATGTGTTACAGAGGCGATGTCAAATTGTAACAAAGGATGTGTTTTTCTTTAAGCAGGTAGAACCAGGTGATGATCTTGCATGTGCAGGACATTAAGTTTACATTTGGTTTCCTGTAATAGAGGGTATGACTCTGTCTAGTATATTTTCTGATTCGTCCTAAATCCCATTTGGTGGGGTAGATCTATCTATCTATCTATCTATCTATCTATCTATCTATCTATCTATCTATCTATCTATCTATCTATCTATCTATCTATCTATCTATCTATCTATCTATCTATCTATCTGTCTGTCTATCTATCTACTTATTTACATATCTATCTTTCTATCTCTTTCTCTCTCCCACTCTGTCACTGCAGCTAACTCTCTCTCTCTCTCACTCTCTATCTCTCCTTTCGATGCAGATGAATTTCACTACAATTAAAATAGTTCCGGTCTGCGACGATCTATGCTGTATAGCTTAATATTGAGTGGTAAGTAATGTTAGGTCGGATATAAAGATAGCTTTGGGTGTTATTACTGCTCCCATCGCTAATACATACATACACACACATATATATATATTGCAAGTCCTTCAACGGTTGTCTCACGTTAAATTATAATTTTTTTATATACACATTGCACATATCTCAATCAAGCGAGGCAATTCAAACCGGTAGTACACGCACACACACACGCACTCATACTCACAGAAGGCGAAGAAAACACATAACTATATGTTTACACACACATGACACACACACACGCATACACAAAAACGCACATATAGAGACAAAAATCCATACATGACAGATGCCTGTAGGTAATCACATAAAAGCATATACATAGACACACTCAAACACTCACAAGAAAGGAAGCAGAGGTACACACAGAAATGCACACACACATACACACACACAAACATGCAAGCATATAAGAACACGTGAATATGCAGAATACCTATATACATAAATACACAGAAACGTACATGCACGCATATATACATACATAAATACATACATATGTGCATGCCTGCTAGTGTGTGCATGCTGGTGCGCACACACTAGCAGGCAATAGACTCTCAAATAGATAAACGGAGAGTAGCTATGGTAACAGACTGTGTGAACATCCAGTGGCAAGTTTTCAAAATGAACGAAAATTTCTGCTAGCCACAACTTTATGTAGACTTACACATCTTTCAAAATGTTTCAGGTAATATGTTTATAAGTATATCTAAATGCTCATCTTATGAGAATTATATATATATATATATATATATATATATATATATATATATAGTATATATATATATATAAATTTAAAATAATAAGTGTGAAATATAAAATCAGTGGTCTAGCATATAGAAAATTCTGAAGAATCAGAAATATTTTATTACATAAATACATACACCACACACACACACACACACACACATATATATATAATATATATATAATATATATATATATATATATATATATGTATGTATGTATGTATGTATTTAAGCGACCATCGATGGTGACCACATATCTCTCCAGCCCTACCTGGTGTATAATCTTTTAAGTACCAGATTCTACTCTTGCCTCTACCCCTGCCGCCACCACCACCACCACCACCACCACCAACAACAACAACAACAACAACAACAATAACAATATCAACAGAAACAACTCCGACATCAATACTAAAGGAGATGATAATTGAAATTTGAAAATCCCTGGGAAATGCTGTTTACAACATTTCTAGATATAACTCACCGATTACTGCTTTCGCCATGGTCAAAATATAGGTATCTTGACATGTTCAAGAAACCGTGAGGCCTAAACCAAACACCATTCAAATTAAGTAATTTAATAAAGACACACACTGATTGCTCAGAATACAGTTTGCAAAATTTAACATTGTGAATCCTATAAAAATGTATTTAAGGCACAGAGTTTAGTCATGTCACTGCATTTGTAAATTGTACAACATATATTTAATATTTTGATAATTTAATAGATAAGTGCTTTACCTATGGCTATGATTTGTTTAAACTTTCATTTGTAGCAATGCTGGTGCTGATTTGCACCCTTAATCACATTAGGGACAATTGTACTTGTGCCTTTTGGTTTTTAAATTGCTAATAGCTACCTTATTAATTAATAATTTACAAACATACAGCTATATACATGTCATACGATTTTTGGTCCCGCTTCCTGTATATGCTTTCATTCATGTACATTAATAACAGTGTTAGAGCGGTTTAGCTATTATTTCTAGCAATTTAGGTGTTTCCTAACATCCAGTCACATTTGTAATTCTCCTTTGTGGTGAAACTTTGCAAAATGCCGTGAAATTAATTTATATAAGCACATAAGCGAATCAGAAATTAATGCAACTGTCTAGATGACGAAAACATAAATACTAATGGCGAAACGAGTCCGCGAAGAGTAGAAGTCGAGCTGTCTTAACCGATGATGCAACGGAAATTGCCGAAACTAACGTGTCAGTATTAAGAATACCTGATCGGCACTTTTCGGACGATTATGGTCCTTGTTAACTACAGCATTAGATCGGTTTATCTATTATTTATAGGCATGTAGGTGTTTAATAACACACTAGTAGCATTTAGGGACGATTGTTATTCTCCTTTTTCGTGAAACATTTCAAAATTCTCCGGCATCTCATCAGTAATGAAGACAAACTGCTAAGATATAAAAGGTTGAATAAAAGAAAATTACTGCAATAGACATGGTGAAAGTCATTAAAAATATGTAAACAAGTACTAACGCACTTCATAGAATCCGCATATACATACATATACACCCACACATACATGTACGCACACCCATGATTGTGTATATATATATATATATATATATATTATATATATATATATATGTATGTATGTATGTATGTATTTAAGCGACCATCGATGGTGACCACATATCTCTCCAGCCCTACCTGGTGTATAATCTTTTAAGTACCAGATTCTACTCTTGCCTCTACCCCTGCCGCCACCACCACCACCACCACCACCACCAACAACAACAACAACAACAACAACAATAACAATATCAACAGAAACAACTCCGACATCAATACTAAAGGAGATGATAATTGAAATTTGAAAATCCCTGGGAAATGCTGTTTACAACATTTCTAGATATAACTCACCGATTACTGCTTTCGCCATGGTCAAAATATAGGTATCTTGACATGTTCAAGAAACCGTGAGGCCTAAACCAAACACCATTCAAATTAAGTAATTTAATAAAGACACACACTGATTGCTCAGAATACAGTTTGCAAAATTTAACATTGTGAATCCTATAAAAATGTATTAAGGCACAGAGTTTAGTCATGTCACTGCATTTGTAAATTGTACAACATATATTTAATATTTTGATAATTTAATAGATAAGTGCTTTACCTATGCTATGATTTGTTTAAACTTTCATTTGTAGCAATGCTGGTGCTGATTTGCACCCTTAATCACATTAGGGACAATTGTACTTGTGCCTTTTGGTTTTTAAATTGCTAATAGCTACCTTATTAATTAATAATTTACAAACATACAGCTATATACATGTCATACGATTTTTGGTCCCGCTTCCTGTATATGCTTTCATTCATGTACATTAATAACAGTGTTAGAGCGGTTTAGCTATTATTTCTAGCAATTTAGGTGTTTCCTAACATTCCAGTCACATTTGTAATTCTCCTTTGTGGTGAAACTTTGCAAAATGCCGTGAAAATTAATTTATATAAGCACATAAGCGAATCAGAAATTAATGCAACTGTCTAGATGACGAAAACATAAATACTAATGGCGAAACGAGTCCGCGAAGAGTAGAAGTCGAGCTGTCTTAACCGATGATGCAACGGAAATTGCCGAAACTAACGTGTCAGTATTAAGAATACCTGATCGGCACTTTTCGGACGATTATGGTCCTTGTTAACTACAGCATTAGATCGGTTTATCTATTATTTATAGGCATGTAGGTGTTTAATACACACTAGTAGCATTTAGGGACGATTGTTATTCTCCTTTTTCGTGAAACATTTCAAAATTCTCCGGCATCTCATCAGTAATGAAGACAAACTGCTAAGATATAAAAGGTTGAATAAAAGAAAATTACTGTACTAGCAATAGACATGGTGAAAGTCATTAAAAATATGTAAACAAGTACTAACGCACTTCATAGAATCCGCATATACATACATATACACCCACACATACATGTACGCACACCCATGATTGTGTATATATATATATATATATTTATATACATACTCACACACGCGTGTACATATACATGCAAACACACATATATACATATATATGTCTACGCAGACACCCGGATATCCAAAACGTAGTTTATACGCACATGCATATACATACGCCGAAAAACTATATACAAATAAAAACACATACACAAAAACGCACGCATGATTACGTTAATATACACATCTCTATACACACATACACATACATACGCGAATATAAAAACTGTGAGCCTTATTCTGATAACCAACTAATTGTCACATATTATATTTATATATATATTCCACTATTTTATATAATATCGAGGTCTCATTCGTTCTTTTGTTGTCATATTATTATTATTATTATTATTATTATTATTATTTATTATTATTATTATTATCATTATCATTATTATTATAATTATCATTATCATTATTATTATTATTATTATTATTATCATTATCATTATTATTATTATTATTTTTATTATTATTATTATTATCAATATATATATATATATAAACACTGTGAGTGTGTGTCTACAGCTACAGATAATAAATTCTGCGATTGACATTATATATTTATACAAATTTCATCTTCATAGAAACTTCAGATACTGCACCGACGGAACTGTATTGCGTAGCATCTAAAATTCATAAGGTCATGTGAAAGCGAGATCCTTATGGACTTAAAGTCCCCAAAAATATTTATATTTACACTGTATCCTATGCGTTGATCGGAAATATTCATAAAAAATGTATTCGGCTATCATATATATCCTACGATGACTGTTAAAAAATGTAAGCTACGATGAAAAGTAGGTGTGTACCATAAACCATTTGGTTTGAAGATCGGAAACAAGTAGCATTTATGATTTATAGGTATGTATTTGGCAATATATTTATCTATCTGGTTATTTTTCGGTTTATCTCACTGTCTATCTGTGTATACATACACAGCATTGAAATGCACGTTATTTTCATCAGCCAATTTCTGTGTTGCATCCACGTGATATTTCATTTTTTTAAATATATCATCAGTTTTCCTCACAGCTTGTGATATCTATATCTATCTTTCTATCTACCTACCTACCTACCTATCTATCTATCTATTTTTCTTTCTCTCTCTCTCTCTCTCTCTCTCTCTCTCTCTGTCTATCTATAAATCTATCTATCTATTTATATATATACATATATACATATATTTATATATATAAATATATATACCTATCTATGTGTCTGCCTATTTATCTATCTATTTATCTGTCTGTCTATCTAGCTATCGATCGATTGTTCTATCTATCTATCTATATATATCTATCTATCTACCAACTTACCTAAATATATATATATATATATATATATATATATATATATTATATATATATATATATATGTATATGTATAAGTACGTGTGTGTGTGAATGTGAGTTTATCGGTATATAGATATACATATCTATGTTCATATATATGTTTGTAAGCTTGCGAGTGCGTGAGTGTATACAGATATTTACAGATTTCGATTTCGTTGCCTATTCTTCATTCTATAAGTCAATTGTATATCCGCCAAAACATCCAAAAACAGGCAACCTGTTACAGACTCTTGCTCCAGTCTAAATTTTTTTTAACCAATCTATATACCATACCTTCCAACCCTTTAATTCTATGAATTTGTTCTTGTGACAATCCTCCACTCAAGCAATGCAAAACTTGTTGAATTCAATCTTCGTGAGTTATTAAAACTTATTAAAACTTCAGAGGTTCTTAGAATTTTGGTCGAAATAATGCTTTGCTTTCGTTTGTTTAATAAAAATTCCTTCTCCAAATAATTTTGCTCTGATTTTGTGGTAGATATTATGCAGAAATGGCGCTTTCTAAATCATTTTTTCTCTTTATGTAAAATTGAATAAACTTTAAACCTCAGTAACATTTTTCAGTAAATAACAAAATCGAATTTAATGTAGAAAATCATTACAATATAACAAATTGGAACATTTTGAGTTAATTTCAAAATTTCACAATATGTGACAGCATCATAGAAGACTAAAGAAAAGTAGAGAGAGAGAGAGAGAGAGACAGTTATAAACACACGCTCTGAAACAGATAAACACATACATTTAGAAACGTACATACAAATAATATGTGCAAAGAGAACTTATGTATGTATAATAGACGCATGTATGTATGTCATTATTTCAATTTATTTCGAGATCTCTTGCCAATAGAGGAAGAACTGGTTTCTAACCTAGATATGTATTATATATATATATATATATATATATATATGTGTGTGTGTGTGTGTGTGTGTGTGTGTGTGTATGTGTGTGTGTGTGTGTGTGTGTGTGTATGCCTGTGCCCGAGTGCTTCTTTGTAATGGACAGCAGAAAATCCACCTACCTTCGCCTTCTTGAAGCTACGTATTCCTCACACCCACCATCCTTTCCCTTCCTCGGCGTTTTAGAAGTTAGTTATTTGTTTATACACGTGTGTGTGTTTGTGTATGCATGCATGTATCCATGTATTTACAAAGATATGTATGCAGCGGCGTGTATGCCCATGAATGACAGCTGTATTAACGTTTACCATCCTAATGCCACTCCATATTTGTCGATATATCACAACGCTGTTTTCCCTTCCCTGATATCACACACACTTACTATGCCACCATATTTCTCACACACTAGCACTCTTTGCACCCTTCCCATTTTATCAGATAATTTCCCAACACCCCTAGGGGTCTCATTATAGATTTTTATTTTGATCCAATTAGCCTATAATTGAACTGGAGTCTAGTTTAAGCTGTATGCAACATTTTATCAAGATTGGTTACCTGTTAACATCTAGGCAGCAAGGTGATACAGTTAGATGAACAGGCAGAAGTTGACGCTTATGTATTAACTCTGATTAACAATATCCATTCTCATAATACATTTATCTTAATATCAACTGAAATGGTATATGTTGATATCAATATATGTATACGTGTGTGTGATGTTACATATATATATATGACATCACACACACATATACATATATATTGTTTTATTCATTTCTGTATTTCAGCCAGGTGGCTGTGGTCATACTAGAGCACCACCATCCACACACACACACACACATATATGCACATAAATTCTTTAATATATGCACACGCATATACAAAGTCATTCGATACATCACAAATAGTCAGTTAACAATAGTATAAGCAGGTGAAATATTTCTCATTCTATATCTACTGCAGATTACACATTATCAATCTCTAAATAAATTCCATTTCATTATTATGAATTCTAGGATATCATCGCCACATATTCGAAACCATTGTAGGTTCGTGCAAGAACAGCTACTTTCCTAGTAACGTGAATCATAAAGCCTTGCTTTTATGCGATTATATTTGCTGTTAATTCATGCATAAAAATCGTCCATTATTCTGACACTTATGGAATGTCATTTCGTGTGGTTTAATACAGATTATCTCCATGTCGCAGACCTCTGATTAAAATCATTTCGTTAGCGACTAAATCTTTGATGAGGATTACGTTATTCAATATGACCTTCCCATTATTTAAGAATATAGGTTGTGATAGGC
>NC_043012.1:12911548-12984048 GCF_006345805.1 Octopus sinensis
GTAATTGATGATATTTTCTCTGTTGCTACTGAGTTTTCCTTTATAGTTGAGGCTAATTGTGGTTGGTCCTATCTGAGATAATTATCCTACTCATTATTCATGCTTCTGTGTGTATGTTGGATTCTTCCGTTATTGAATATATATTTTTTGTAGAGAAATTGAAGCTTTGGTTTCTTCTAATAACGCTACATTGCTGGAGTTCATTTTTTTTTTTGGTTTGTCTATTTGGTGATAAGTTTGGGTTTTGATACTTGTTTGCTGTTTTTGCGTTGGATTTGTAGATTTTAGATCTCTTCAAAAATGTGTTAACCATTTTTAAATTTACTTTTATTTTCCCAAGTCTGAAGAGATCTTTATCGCTTAATGTTGGCTTTGTTTCCTCACATGCTTGATAGTCTCCTGAAAAAATGATAAGTCTTCCGCCTTTTGTTCACGGAAGTTCACAGTGTATCGTAGCAATTCTGGTTCTATTTAGAATGTTGTCTGGAGCCATATTCTCTCTAAGATTTCTTTCTTTTTCAGGTTCATTAGCAATTGGTTAAATTCATTATTTTTCTTGAAGGAACAAGGGGAGCTAAATAAGTTCATGTTTCATATGTTTCGGTTTTACTGTTTTTCGTCACCATGTTTCCTGAAGCAAATTTTTGGCTTATGAGGTTTAAGCTGAATGCCTGAGTTTATTTGAATATATATGGCGTTGGAAATTGATATTGTTTGTTACCGTATTATGGTCCCGACAACTGTTGGTCTGGAATATCTACCATTAGAGTGCATATGATTCTGAAGAACATTACATTATTTTTAAAGAAGTAATAAGGAAGCTTAAGTAGGATCCTCTGACTTCAGCGACTTGTTCCACTGCAGCTGTTTCGGGAATGCGCTATGCACGTTCTTCAAAGTGTAGGTGCCCAGGTATCCTTATCTTCCGTCTCTTTCAGCTTGGGGAACAACCAAATGTCAAATGGTGTAAGTTCTGGGTTTTAGGAAAGTTGAAGGTTTTTATGTCAATCTTTGTCAAGTAATGGGTTTCCAGGTTGGAATTGTGTTCCTGGTGCATTTTGCAACGAAATGCCTATCTCAACTGTTATAAATCCTCCGCAAAATACTCCGTGTTGACCATCTGTCCAGAAGGGATCCATTGGATCTAGATGATGCATTTCCTATCGAAAAAAGAATGATCATAAGCTTCGCAGTGGACTTGCTTTAATTAAGCGCTTGTGCCAGCGGAAAACATATGCTTGGGTCATACATATTAATTTATAAGCAGTCTCGAGTTTTTATACGTTTCTGCCGCATTTTTACTCAGCTTAGCCAATAACATTATATTTCATCGCGAGCTTCCAAATTATCCTCACATTCCAACTGCATTGAGCAAACCATTCAGCTGTGATAAAACGTGTTTAGCAGGATGTGTTCAAAGGGCTGTGACAGCTGTCTCACTCAAGAATAGCAAAATTTGACACGTCAGATTATTTGATATAAACTAATGACATATTAAAATAACAATTATCTAGGAGAGTTATAATTGCCTCTCCTGAGAACGTCTGAAAAGTTCTTGAAGACTTCTTGTAGAGCAAGGATGGCTCTGTGGTCACGAAGTTCGATTTGCAATCATATACATCGGTTCAGCACCACTCGGTGGCATGTTAGCAAATGTCGTCTGTCAAATCCTATAGAGTAGGAGTAGTTTGAAAAGCGGAGAAAACGAATACAATGAAAGCCACAAATGCAACACTTTAGCATCAACTGCAGAAACAGGGTCATTTCATATATTGTAACAAAGAACAAACAACAGCTTAACTACAATATATATATATATATACATACACACACGCACCCCACCCCCACACCCCACACACTTATATATATATATATATATATATATATATATATATATATATAATAGAAAGATGAATAATCTTGTAGTAGATTAATCAACAGTTTAACCGATACCTTAGTAGCAAAAATCACAGCAGTACACAGCACGGTTGGAGGTACAACCATCTGGCGTTGCAACCGTGCGTTGGTGCGGATAATTGAAATTAAAACATTATTGGTGAATTGAAGAATGGAGCTGAACGCAGATTGAACAGAAATCGTTTTATTTCATTCTACACGTGTTTCGAAAGGCACAAATTACCAAAATCCGATTGAATAATGGGACCATATTGTGTCTTTCTCTTCAGGAAGAAAAAAGGAAATCCGTTGAAAAACAAAAACAGAACAGAGGCGGAGCAAAAAACAAATCGCCATGGGCTCTTAGGAGC
Organism: Octopus sinensis; assembly: GCF_006345805.1. Lineage (NCBI taxonomy): Eukaryota > Metazoa > Mollusca > Cephalopoda > Octopoda > Octopodidae > Octopus > Octopus sinensis. The sequence goes on from NC_043012.1 coordinate 12,913,816, forward strand.
ACAGTTCGATTTGTTTTTTGCTCCGCCTCTGTTCTGTTTTTGTTTTTCCAACGGATTTCCTTTTATCTTCCTGAAGAGAAAGACACAATATGGTCCCATTATTCAATCGGATTTTGGTAATTTGTGCCTTCGAAACACGTGTAGAATGAAATAAAACGATTTCTGTTCAATCTGCGTTCAGCTCCATTTCTTCAATTCACCAATAATATTATATATATATATATATATATATATACACACACACACAGAGCAGAGGAGATTTTATAATGTTCCTACAATAAATGTGAAAGTGAAATATGAAATTTAATCAACTTCCCACTTATTTCAATGAATGCTTGGTCTTCACTGGTTCATATACATAAAAAACGTGCTTATCACTAATTGTACAGTACTCTCACAAAACTATGAATAATTCTATCTATACCGAAACACATACAATGTTCGAAGAAACTGAATATTCTGGTGCACATCCTGTAATGTATTTTGTTTTCAACGATATTGTGATGTTATTTTTTATGGTTCGAGTGACTTTTTAATGTACTCAAATTCGGCCGCTTATTGCAGAGTTTCGTTTTATTTGAACCAGGTTAGTCTTCGAAAATATTTAGTTGCTGTTTGCTGCGAGCTTAAACAGCAGCGTATAGATTTCAACTTTGGCTGCATTCATTTTGCGCGAGGGTATGTTTTGTTCTCTAAACCAGATTAGTAATGATATCCATTTTTAATAATGCTCTTTAAGAAATCTCTGTTGAACACTATTTCCTGCAAAGTACGTGTGCAAGCTCAACTGTACGTATTTAAATCTTTAATGTCCTTTAGTTAATCATTTTTATTTATAGTTATAATAACTTTAGCATTAAGATTTCTTGCAAGTTTATGTATAACACTTACTTCGTTTTGTTGTTTAATTGAGCTTCATTCACGAACACATTAATATATTTCGTATTAGATAGAACCAGAAATTTATATTTTTAAATCATTTGTATTAGCTTCTTTACCTACTGGTCAAAATGTATTATGGGGGAAATTGCCATTCAAATGTTATAATTATCTTTAAAAAATGCTATACAAATGTTTTTAAATTGGAACGTAAATAACATAATTTAGATGGTCATCTATTTCTTAGTTTGCGTATCCTGTTCCACGTATTTTAATTACTATTACGATTGCACTGTTACGCTTTTGAATAATAAAGGCGCTGAGCTTTTGATACATTTACTGCATGTAGTGAAAAAGTACGTTTAACCTACGAAAATTGTTTGAACGTGATCTTTATGTACTGAGCAAAAAGACAAGCTAATAACATGTCTAAATTTCACTAATATTGAATTGCACTAAAGATAGATAATATTTTTATTTGCACCAACAGAAGAAATGGGATTGAAAAATCCTGGCAGATATCACTTAAGCACTAAGTATAAAGGAATACGGATAAACTTCCCCCAATCAGATATCAGTAAAAGTAAGAAGAATACAAATCGTTTTTTAGAATTTTAAGAAATTCAGAATATTTAACAACAAATATGTACTTACAAAATCATATCTTTATCCTAGATAATAACTTTAAAATCGAACAACTGTTTCAATTGCATTTACACACACACACACATACACACGCACACACACAAACAAATAATGTTATCAAAATTTATAAATATATCTACGAAAATATATATCATCACAGCATTTCCGTGGTAATTCAAATTGCTGAAATTCAAACTAAACATCTAAAGAAAGTTTAGCATGCATTAAACTCTAAGAAAAGAAATTCCTTAATCAAATTCAGTTTAAGACATTCATTCAACTAACACAGACGTCATTGAATAACTAACTTATCTTATAATAAAAGTAAAAATATAAGCAAACATAAAAATAAAAATAAACGTAGTTAAGAAAACGTATTCAATTATTAGAGACTTGACAATGAAATAAAAGATGAAATAAATCCCATATTAATTATATATCATTTTCACAATTTTTAATCTACATAGAGAAATAATCTAAAAAAAATAATGTAATAAAATGAATATTTTCACAATCAATTTTTGATGACATCGATGCATAAGTATAAGAACTACAAACAAGACTGCTACGTTATAATTAATTGATAATTAAGAATAAAAACTAGAGATAATAATTCTACGTTTTATTTAATAGAAACTTTTATTCTTTACGCCGCAGTAGTTAATTACATATTTATTTAATATATTTTAATTAACCTTGTATAATATGTAATTTTATGGTAATTTTATAATGTATTTATATAGAAAATATCTTATATATATATATAATCGTATAGAAAATAACCTTATACAATAATTGAAAAATCATTATAAGTAATAATGCATAGAATTACAGGCGACGTCGCTGGAAAACTAAAGAATAAAAATTACAGAGAAGGTAATTAAATACGTATTTATTTATTATAAACGAGTAAAAGAAAATAACCGCAGAAGACTGAGCACTCTCATCCTCCCAGCACTTAATAATAACAATAATTATGTAGGTCAGCAAGAGGCTAAGAGTAATCTTAAAACTTATGAAATTGTAATGGCAGTGTGGGCTACTTTTGGATCAAAATTTTACTTTATTAACACGTATATACATACATTTATGGCATTACGCAGACAGATGGAAGTAACTTAAATATACAACAATTATATTCATGAGTAAATGAAACTCATTCTTTTTTATCATCCCCCCTCGCATCTCTCTCTTTCTCTCTCTCTCTCTCTCTCTCTCTCTCTCTCTCTCTCTAAATACACATCTTTCATATCATGAGGGTTTCGTGTTAGCACTTACTATTACAATTTTGAGTTAGGATAAGGATTCCGCTTAAGCAGAATTTGAAAATGGATACAAAGCATTTCGATTTGTGTACAAATTTTTACAGAATTAAATTTGATTAATTTTGGTAGTTGAATATCAAACAAAAATATATTTTTAATCGAAGAAAACTAGGAAGGTCTGCAAAGTGTTCTTAGACCGAAATTCCGCTCATTGTGTGTTTAGAAATAATTTACATCAAGTTAAATAAAGAGTTTTGCGATGTTACTATTAATTCTATGTATCAATAACTCGAGCTACAGCAGCTAATTCAGCTAGTATATTATAAACAGCAGCACACGAACCTCACAAAATGCACAGAAATAATTCGTCCTGGATATGGAAACATTGTGTTATTCTTGAAAATTGAATTCGATCTAAATAAGACCAATTGAAGCATGAGTAAAATTTCCAATATAAAATTTAAGAAGAAAGGCTATACTTAACAAAAACATTACTCTCAAGAACAAATAACATTCTCCGAATGCATATATTATAGGACCTACATACCAGTGGGTACCCAAAAGTAATTGGAAATGTTCTTTTGGGACAAAGCCGTTGTAGTTCAGACTTCCGTCGCGAGAAACCACTTCATGCAAACCTTAGGCATGAGTCCTCCGACCGGGGTCATAGGGTTTGGTCGTACTAGAATGTGATGCGTCTTTGTTTTTCAGAGCTTCTTCCCTGTTCGCCCATTTTTGCGATGGCTGAAACGAAAGATCATAGTGCTTCCGTGAAATTCTGGGGAATACGGCGACAGAAACAGCTGTCATGATTCAAGGCCGCTGCCATGAGCGAAACATAAGTTTATGAGTGAAGTTTAGGAATGGTCACTTGTCGCTTGATGACCAACGTTGTTCAGAACGATACTTGATATCCGGAACGAACGAAAACATCACGAAAATTCAAGAACTGATCTTGTAGGACCGTTACCGAAAATTTGACGAACATGTTGATATCAGCCATGTGTACTGGAGCTCTTGCCAAAGAATTTTGAGCGAGTAATTGTGAATGAAAAGAGTAGCAGCAGCGAAATTTGTGCCTCGATTGCTCAAGGAAGATTAAAAGCAGTCACGACTGAATGAGTGCCGTGTACTGAACGACGAGCTGGAAAATGATGCGGATCTTTTTTCGAAGGTTAATCACTGGTGACGAAAGCTGGTGCCACGGAACCTGTGGAAGTGGATGAGGTGGACAAAAAATGGCAATAGTTCTAGCACTGCTTTGAATCGTGGAAAACTTCCCTTGAACGATACAATGCTCGAAATGGAGAACACTTTGAAGGCAATAAAAGTATAATCATGTAAAACTAACAGAATAAAATAATACTGCAACATTCCGGTTTCTTTTAGGTGCCCACTCGTATATGTGTGTGTGTGAGAGAGAGGGTATGTGTGTGTACATGGGTGTATGAGTGAGTGTCTTTGTGTATGTATGTATGATGCATGTATTCATGTGAGTGTGTGTACGTGTATGAGTGCTTGTGTGAACGAACATTTTCATAAATGAAACCTAATTTTACAGAATATATTACTCACGTGATGATAAAATGAAGCACATGCAAGAATAAATACCAAGTTCAAAATGCCTGTCGAGAAATTGGGTGATTGAAGAAAATCATGATAGTTGGTGAATGTAGGAAAAGAAGCAAATAGGTTTATAAATTAATAGTGGAAACGTGTAATTCAATATTTCTGTTTCTGCTCAATTTTTATTAAAACACACTGACACACAAACACACGCACACACGTTTATATATATATATATATATATATATATATATATATATATATATATATATATATATATATATATTATATATATATATATATATATAATATATATATATATATATATACATATATACATACATATATATATATATATACAGAGAGATAGAGAAAGAAAGAGAAGATAGTGATGCAGGTAAACACGATATATCTAAATATTGTACACACTTTTTAAATGCATGTGTGTGTGTGTGCGCGCGTGCGCGTTTGTATATGTGTGTATACATATATATATATTTAAGGATATATGTAAGATCAAATTTGAACGTCGTAATTATATTTAAACTATTTTCTCAATAGATATTTCTTTACCAAATAGCCTTCATTTTCCACAAATTTTAAAAAATTTACATTTTAATAAAATTTTTCAATCCGGTCTATTCGTTATATGTTCTCGTTCATGCAACAAAGCGTGTACTCCACATCACTTTAATATTTCTTCTTGCGTACTTAAATGTTTTTATTGATTAAATGGCTGATATAAATGTTCCCAAAGTTACTAGACTGCAGGAAAAACGTCATTTGATTAAGCTCCCTGTCTTATCAATCCAGATTTCAAATCACGTATATTTATATTCATTTCCTTTTTGGTGAACTGAACGCACTAGTGGTGTACTGGAGTCGATTAAACCGACCATCACTTTCCATTCGTAATTATTGTTACGGTGACTAATTTTGAAATAACAGCATTGGATTCGAATTACATGACTTCCGTGATGCGGTAACGCTTGTCTACTTGCTGATTTCAAATCCTGCTGAGATAAATTTGTTTTGTATCGTTTAATTGTTGATTAAATAAAGAACCGGCCAAGTACAGAGATTAATTTCATTAACTGTTCCCTTTCTGTAAATCACCATACATTTACTTAAATTAGAAAACAAAATTTGAATGCACCGCATTCGCAGAATCTTTAAATATTTCGGTAAAATATTCCGATGTGTTAGTTGGTCTGGCGTTGATTTCGCAATCCAAGTGATACCAAGCTCAACTTTGTCTTTCATTCCTTTCGGATTTTCTAAAATTACGTATCACTAAAAATACTGGAGTCGGTGGTAGCCCTGTCAGATATAAGTGCTGCTATTGCTTATATTTACTCACGTATTATTCTGTATTTAAAGACGGCGAGCCAGTAGAAACGTTTAGCACGCCGGGCGAAATGCTTAGTGGTATTTCGTCTGCGGTTACGTTGTGAGTTCAAATCCCGCCGAGGTCGACTTTGCTTTCATCCTTTCGGGGTCGATAAATTAAGTACCAGTTACGCACTGGGGTTGATGTAATGGACTTAATACCTTTGTCTGTCCTTGTTTGTCCCTTCTGCGTTTAGCCCCTTGAGGGTAGTAAAGAAATAAGTATTTCGTGCGTCTTTACGCTATGACTAAAAATTCCGACGAAGTCGATTTTGCTTTTCACCCTTTTGGAGTCGATAAATTAAGTACTAGTTGCGTACTGGGTCCGATCTAATTGACTGGCCCCCAGCCCCAAAATTTCTAGCCGTGTACCTAAAGTAGAAAATAATATTCTGTATTTAAATTTGGCGGATTTATAGAATTACTTGTCCTACTAGCATTGATAACTTATATACCAATCGGTATTTTGGAAGTAATAGATCTCTCCTTTAATTCCCAAGCCTTACTTTGGATAATTCTCAGAAAAATATAACCACATGTTGCATATTTCACATATTTCATTTGGGAAATATCTAATGTATTATTTTCTGTTCTTGTTATGCAATAAACAAGAAACAATAAATACAAAATAATAAATATAATTTATGTAACTTGAATATGTATCTGAGACTAAAGTAATCACTGTTGAGCAATGAGAACAGTATAAAATAACGACTTCAATTATTAATTTTAGTCTCACATTGAAACAAAGATAAATTAAACATTGCAGATGATTTTTCCAATGCAAATACAACAGGAGATACTCAGACGCTTTTCGAGGTTTTCTAAGTCCATTCCAATGCTAGAAAACCTTCTGTATTGTCAGCAGCCATCTCAGAGTCACAAGCGTTTCATCACATTATATATACGCTTCACTTGAGTACGGAAATGATGACCAGATCTAGTCTCCACGTAGGGAAGGGTTCCACTTGTCGTTTCTTATCAACCATAGAAACCTTTAACTAGTTTCATCTTGCGTGCCTATTTCTTTGATGACTTTCTTCAGTTGCTCGAGTTCTACACTTTCCTTCTACAGGAAACAACGCACCGATGACGATGGAAACCCGTGGCATCCGATTTCAATGCTAAACGATGCCACATTCAAGTCTTTGATGTGGTCTCATTTTGTATCATGCGTTTAAGTAAATATTCTTTTCCACTCTAGAGACAAGACCCAACATTGTTGGAGAGGGGACTAGTCAGTTAGATCGCCCTCAATACGCATCTGATTCTTAATTTATCGACCCCGGTAGGATGAAAGGCAAAGTCGACCTCGGCAAAATTTTAACTCAGAAAGTAAGGACAGGCGAAATACTGCAAAGCATTTCGCACTGCGCGCTCACGTTTCTGCCAGCTCGCCGCCTTAGTTTAAGCAAATATTTCATATATATATATATATATATATATATATATATATATATATAGGGAGAGAGAGAGATACATGGATAAATAGATAGATAGCTAAATACATACATACATAATACATATATATGTATGTAAGTATATATGTATATATATGAGAAATTCATCTGACATACGTATCTCTTTATTTGTCTTAAATATCCTATCCTTAGATGAATTCGCTGGCCCATCTTGTTAGCATCTATATTTGTATTTATCTGTTTCTAAGAACTATAATCTGCAAAATTGTATATCCATAGATCGTTAGATAATAGGATGTCTTCACATAGCAAAGTATTAAGCAAGTATATTGATTCCAATGTGATTATAATAATTTTATTATGAGATTAAATTTGGTGTAATTACTTATGCAATATTTCACATTAAAGAATTATCATTATCATCTAGTGGATACTTATTGAGAATTATTGACAAAAGTTTAGCAAGACGCACAGAGCAAAACCAATTGCTGTGATCTATTTTGTTAATGACATGGTAAATATGTTACATGTTTGGTATCTATGGAATGGTATGCCATAGCAAGATAACTGCTACTGAATGGGAAAACAACTATATTAAATGCGTACCATTACTATCAAACACTACCTACCATGAATGAAGCCATACGGTTGTTAAATGGTGGCACTACGTCGGTTATGACGACGTAGGGTTCAAGTTGATCCGATCAACGGAACAGCCTGTTCGTATAATTAACGTGCAAGTGGCTGAGCACTCCACAGACACGTACACCCTTGAAGTAGTTCTTGGGGAGATTCATCGTGACACAGAGTGCGTCAATGCTGGCCCTTGGAAATATAGGTATAACAGAAACAGGAAAAACGGGTGAGAGAAAGTTTTGGTGGTAGAATATCGGGGTTCGCCACCACACCCTGTCGGAGACATGTAGAGCTTTAGGTGTTTTCGCTCGATAAACACTCACAACACCCTGTCTGGGAATCGAAACCGCGATACAATGACCGCGAGTCTACTACTCTAACCACTGGGCCATTGCGCTTCCACGGTTGTTAAATGCACAGAAAGCAACGGGAGAGCATGTATTTGATGATGCAGACAGCTAGAAATAACAGTATAATCCTTGTCAGTTTCGGCATATCATATAGTGTCCTTAAAATTATATGTAGGTTAACAAGACTTTGATCAGATTTGTATTTCATCAACAAGAGCATTTAACATACTATTCTATACCTTGGAATAATTAAGGATTTAGTTATAGTTATACATAATTTTGCATATGATTTTTTAAAGAAGAAGGGGGCAAGCTAATTGACATTTGAAGACAGTATATCGACATCTATCAGTAAGAGAAGGGCCCTGTAGTTGTTTCTATCAACGTTCTATTTATATCAGAGCGGAAAATACCCTGCAAAACAGAAAAATGTTTCCCTTACAAAATGTTATTTCTCGTGAATTTAGAAACGAAAAAGCACGTTAAATTTCTGTATATTATATTGCAAGTCAGTTTCAACCGCGAAGGGAGAAATTCATTTTATATAAGACAGATTTGTGTGCAATTATAGTGTAAAAACTTGCTTAGAACAACAGATATCCTGTGTCTAATCACGTTGAAAAATGTAAGAAATAGATATAGAAAGTTCAAGAGAGATATAAAAATGATCAATAGAAGAGTAAATAGAAGGAAGGAAATATTTTACAAAACAATCATAAAAAACAATATTCATATCACAAGAGTGAATGATTTATTAAAAAAGTTGTCTATCTGATTAGACAACTCATATATATTATTTCAAGTGATCAATATATTTAACTATAACTTTATTTAAAGAAGAGTTCTCGTATCAGCATGATTTTTTTTATATATATAATATAATTTTTGTGAGGTAATTATTTTTCAAAAATATCAGATGCTTAATTCATATAATTTTTCACAATATTCTATTTTGGTAGGTTCTGTCATTTTGGTCTGATAATAGAAATAACTGACATTGCTTAGTAAATGAAACTATCCTTCCATGGTTGTTCAGCTTGCGCAAGCGGTATCAAATTGTGCCTCAATTTCTGTTTTGTTTATTTTCTGTATTAAAACTCATTTACATTACTTTATATTCTTGAAAGGTAATGTTGATACTGTATTTCACCAACACGAAGTTGTTACATGGAACTGATGTTGACTTTAATGTAAATCAATTGACGCATTGTTGATTGATTTCAATTAAAGAAGTCGGGAATCTTTGAATGATTGTAAGCATGTATTGTTAAGAAACCAAAAGTATGATTTCTCTTGTGTTTTATTCGATACGCTACATTATTATTCATAATTTTGTTTCTGCTTCTTTCTCATCTATTCTTTGTTTCTCAGTATTCTGAAGTTGGACAGGCGGTTGACTCTGAAGCATTTTGTTTAATTTGCTACGTACCTCTCGTTTCCAATGTTTTATTTCTACTTTTTGGCTTTGTGCTTGTCTTTTGTCCCCGAGTTGTAGATGAGATGTTTTCATGTAAGCGATTTCTTTGTATTTTAAAATGTCCCTATCTATGTCAGCTAGTAACTGGTTAATAGTTTTACGTTTACATCAACGTTAACTTGAAACAAAAATTGCCAATGTTAGAAAGTGATTATCTTCAACAAATTCTTTGCAATAAACAATTATATTCTTTACATGAAAACATATACTTACCGAGATGTTTCTCCTTGAACAATATGCTGTTTTATATTTCTTTTTATCACCAAGTTAAGACTGGATTTAACGTAGTCGCATTCATTCTGATATCAATTTCCTTTCCTTTCAACCTATATAATCTCGTTACTGAAACGTATCAATTTCAGGAAAAATGTGGTAATCAAATTTTAATTGAATTTTTAATTAGTATTAATATAAAGTTTCTTCGAAACGGATTTCCACAATATATTGAGGCATAACAATTCTATTAATGCGCATACACTGGCTTCTTCTCTTGTAAGTTAATTGGTTAAATGATAATTTTAAATGGAATGATACATATCCATTTGTAAGGCTGATTCTAAACTGAATCGGTCCTGAAGTGAGAAAAAAGTCCAGCTAATCCCATTTATTGCGTTGACATACATGATATCCCCTAATTCTAATCAATCACCGATTTTCCCATCTGATCGACGTTAGCCCTGCAAGATCAATATACGATAATTCGTTGAGAGGTTTAATATGCATATAATACGTCCAATGTTTCAACGAGTAGGCTTTAAAGAACAGACTCACTTCAACTATATCAACTTAATTTACTGAAATAATCTCTCTTGTTGTTAGATTTAGAATAAAAAGCCTGATAAAGGGAATTTTCTAAATTTAAGAATTATTCCCGTCATCAAATATTTGGGCAATCAAAGTTGTTTAATTTTTGCTTCAAATTGCGACTGCCCACAATGTATTTAGAACACCAAACTTTCTCCATCAGTGTTTCTGAATTGTATGTAAGTTTAGCTACTTAATTTACGTGTTAATTTAGGTGATCAAAGTTATAGCTTCCCTTAGGTGTCGAGGTTAACACAGCTGTTATGTTTACTATAAACGCAATATTTTCATCATGGAGGCGACGTTAGGAATTAGATGTCCTCTTATTCTATATTATTAAATGTATATTTTTTCTTTTGTAATGTACGATAATATTCTTTTCTACTGATCAGATACCATCGATATGGACATTCATTTAGCTAGCAGCTTTTATTAAGGACAGTGTTGAAGAAAAAGAAAAAATAGAGAAAGATTAAAAGACAGGCTTTCTGTTTGTATTTGCAAACAAAACTTTGATATATATTGTTCTCTGCCTATCTGCCTGGCATATTCAGCAGTTTCAATTAGGTGATCTTCTTTTGTTATATTAATATCCGTAGTCAAACAGTTTTTCGTTTGACAACGTTTCGTTAATTTCCGTGTAGGGAATTTATCATTGCCTTATCCTCAGTGGTCAGTGCGAACGTTTTTCGTATGCTGTCATTGTTCTGACCCGAACGGAAGATAAACAAATTGGTTGGGTTTCTAATAAGTGTCAACTATATGACAGATATGGTAGTATCAGTGAAAGATCTGTCAGTTACTATTTCCTATAGACGAGAATAGAGATGTTGAAGTAGTATTACTTTCGTTTGAATAGGTTTCATCAATTCACACAAATACCGCAGTGCTGTTCACTTAGTTCGCTTAGTTCGCATATCGAAGGATTATATTACACAGCAGGGCTATGACGCACTGCGATTACTTATTACTTGTTGCAAAATCTGTTACAGTAACGGTAGAGTATTGTGCACTTGTAAAATTGAAGTTCTACATTTTTGAATAAATACAAGCTTTGCAACTAATATTTTCATTCAAGATATTCTTTTATATTCTCCATTGTTCTGTATTTTTTATTGTTTGATGGTAGATTAAAGCAGAATACAAAAGCAAAAATAGAAAAACAGACCTAAGCCCAAGAGTAATGTCGGTAAGAAGATTAATTAAAGATATTTTGTTCAGTTCGTTATTTGGACAGATATTTTGTAGAGTTTCTCAGAAAGTTGTTAATCAGATAATACATTTCTTTTGGTTGTTTTCTCATAACTTCCAATACAGATTTCCTTTCCACTTTGGAAGTTAGATGGACGGCAATAGCAGTGTATGCTGAATTGGATGCGTTTTCAGAGGCTCATACGATTGGTTAAATAAGTGTTGCTCAATCAGTAATTTAAAAAGCTTTCAATTTTATATGTAAGTAAATATAAAAAATGTATTTCGTAGTAAAGTGTAAAACTAATGTAAAATTGAATATGTACACTAAAAATAAAACATGCACGTATTTCAAATTATAGTGTATATTGTAAAAAACTTAAACTTTAAAGTGGAGATTGAAGTTTAACAATGTGAATGAAGAGTTAAACAGGGAATATATAGACAGGAAAGCAGTTTTTGAATAATGTTTGGGCATGTTTATCCAAGCACTTCTTCATAGTTGTAATTTTCACGTAATATCATATATGCGTGTGTGTGGAACAGTTTAACTACTTCGTCGAATGGTTCTCGGTATTCTGTCTAAAATATTGGCACATCTTAGAGAGAAGAAAGATTAAAATAATATAAATCTAGCATATATGGATTGTAGTGTTAGTATCACTTTCTGAAAGCATGTAGGAAAATACTTGAATTTATTATTTCAGAATAAAGCTATGCATTTGTAAATGATATCATTGATTATGTCCATGCATGTATACACACAGAATATATGCACGTAATCTATCTATATATCTATCGCTCGATCTATCTACCTATATATATATATATATATATATATATATATGCACGAAATTGAGCATTAAGGTTTCTATATATTCATACACTCACATATAAGCAGGTTGCTACTGCCACATTTGAGGGTTTTGTAAAAGGAAATCACAATACACAATCCCGAATTAAAAGTACTTTAATAATCAAGAAGATTATGGCTTGAAGGCAGCAGTTTAAAATAACTGACTTCAGCTTCTACCACTATCACCACGTCGCTCCGGAAACTGGCGCAATTTTTCTTCACAGTGTCCTTAAAGAGATAACCAAACGTTTGGTAGATCTTGGTCATTAGCTAAGCCTTGGTGTTGCAGGGGAGGACAGTTGGTTTCTTTGTTAACTGTACTCTACACATAGTAATCCATCGGATTACAATCGGGGGTGTTAAAGGGTTAGTAATTGCGGTGGGTGAATTCGAAGAAATTCTCTGACAAACACTTGTGACTCTTTCCGGGGTATGGCTTTAAGTCGAATGCTACTGCAATACACATGGACTTCCAGTCGCAAAATTCTCCAGCCTGGTATTGACTAGTCTCCAGAAGATTCACATAGTAGACTATATTCATAATGACTGAATAAAATGTGATTTGAAGAAGATCACGCACACGAATATTGTAACCCATCGAAGGAAACAATGGGAGAATTTATACCCTTGAAGTTGCAAAAATTCAGAAATGAATTCCGCAGAAAAGAACGCCTGTGTAATTGGGCACTGCCCACGGATTCGTAGTCTCCGTTGCAGTAGTCCATGTCATATCTTACAGCCCTTACAATGTTCACAGGGCATTGATCAATAATTATTATGCAGGTACTTGGACGTGCGACACGAATCATCATCATACAATTAAATCTTCTTTTTTTCAATCTTCAGATGGCTTCAAATACTCAATGTCAACTGTTTTTCTTTGTTCTCTTCGAAGCCGTTCCCTGTTCACAAATACATGAAGCTCTTCCTGAAAAAAATAAGACAGAAGCAGGTGAAATTCAACCCGAACGTGCATTATATATATATATATATATATATATATATATACAATATCTCACAGAAGTATATTTACCGCTAAACATTTTCTGTATAATTGCCACTTCTCTGATAATATCAAAGGAAATCAAACGAAATTTATACTGAATAAAATAGAGTATACAGGCAGACATTATACAAATTTGGAAAACAAAGCACTAAATATTTTGAAAGATATGAACTGAATATTTATTTCACAACGATACAAATATATGTACACCCTAAAAGATTGTTTGCTATATTCAATATTTAGTGTGGCCGCCTAAATTTCTGCATATAACCGATGGAATCGACCTCCGGTCATCCTGAATGATGTTTTTCAACATCGTGGGGTTTTCTTCTCAACCTTCTTTTTCAAACACCCCACAGTTGCCTTATTCTATTAGGTTTAAATTAGGTGGCATAGACGGCCAAGACAATACCTTTAACTTTTTATCTGATAAAACCCTAGTCGTGAGATTAGGACTATTATCATAATGAAGCATGGACTGTCTTCCTAGATCCTTGATGTTTTTCAACATTTTCTTCTGCATTATATCACAATAAAACCTTGAATCCATTGTTCTCTCAATAAATGTGAGTCCTCTCACACCAGCCGCACTCATGCATCTCCAAAACATAACACTTCCGCTGCCGTCTTTCACGGTAGGCACGCTGCATTTGTCGCTACTATCTTCACATGATCGTCGCCATACTCGATTAAAATTTTATTCCAAAATTCATTCCCTTTACTCACATAAGTTTCGGGTAAAGAAAGACGACTTGCTCTATGTCTGATAGTGAGGAGAGTCTTCTTACGAGGAATGGGTCCATGAAGACCACACTGGTTCGAATTTCGGCAGACTGTTTGGGCTGATACACTCATTCCACTAACAGAAGACACTTCTTGGGCGAAAGATGAAGCAGTACGACGCCTGTCGTCCATCACGCAACGTTGGATGTAGCTAATATCACGCGCAGTTAAATAGAAGGACGATGTGGACAAAGTTTATTGTTTAGCCGTCCAGTAGTTTTTTACTTCTGAATTGCTTTGGCAACTGTGTTTACGCTAATATGTATTTATTTGCTTACGAGCATGTATCCTAAACCCTTCTTGTGTAAATTAAAAATAATATTCTTCACATTTTCAGACAATTCTTTTCCTTTTGGTGCATTTTAATCAAAATGAAGATTTTCACCATGGAACACAAATCGGAATTCTTGCAGATGCAATAACAATGACCGGTAGAAAATGTCAGAAATAATTTATTTGAATTGAAATAATCAGCAATACTCTTTTACTCTTACTCTTTTACTTGTTTCAGTCATTTGACTGCGGCCATGCTGGAGCACCGCCTTTTTAGTCGAGCAAATCGACCCCGGGACTTATTCTTTGTAAGCCCAGTACTTATTCTATCGGTCTCTTTTGCCGAACCGCTAAGTGACGGGGACGTAAACACACCAGCATCGGTTGTCAAGCAATGCTACGGGGACAAACACACACACACACATACACATATATACATATATATACATATATACGACAGGCTTCTTTCAGTTTCCGTCTACCAAATCCACTCACAAGGCATTGGTCGGCCCGGGGCTATAGCAGAAGACACTTGCCCAAGATGCCACGCAGTGGGACTGAACCCGGAACCATGTGGTTGGTTAGCAAGCTACTTACCACACAGCCACTCCTACGCCTATATCTGAATTTAGTAAAAGAAGTGGATAAAATATTGAATATAGCAAATTTCCTTTAGGGTCTACACAATTTTTGTAACATTTTGAAATTGATATATCGTTTATAGCCTTGCACATGTTTATTGCATTATGTTTCAAATTTGTATAATGCTAGCATGTATAATATATCTTATTCAGCATAAACTTCGTTTCATTTCCTTCTATATTATCAGAGTAATGGCAATTTTACTGAAATATCTTTTAGGGGCATACATGCTTCTGTGAGATATTATATATATATATATATATATATATATATATATATAATATATATATATATATATATATATATATATATATATATATATATATAAAGCACATTACTTTGAATAAAGAGTTGATAAAAATTTATACGTATCAAATTTAAGTTAAGACAGATTTCAATCCCAAATGAGACGGTTATTTTCACAAAATACTTAGGATTATTTGGTTGAATATTGTTGTGAAATATTTGTAACTTATACATATTTTAATAAATTGAATTTAATTTACCTTATTTACGAAATTATGGAAAAAAGGATGTTTACGCGAAAGAAAGAGCGGTTGGGCATATTTGAATTATGATCTACCTGTGGAACATTATGTTTCTGCTTGAAAATATATCAGATTGTTTCAAAAATAATTTCGACTGATTACATACTTAGAAGCAAATGGGTTACAACTGGATCCATGCCAGTATAGTAAAGATTTCGAGTTTAAGGGTGTTTGATAACTTAATTACCAAGAATCTATCTCTCCCCTCTCTCCTCCTCTTTCTCTTATCTTTCTGAATATATATATACATATATACATACATACATACATACATACATAGTGTTCAAATTTAAAGAAAATTAAAGATTAGGGCGTGTGTAGGAAAAGCAAGGCACGTGTAATAGTTTAACGCTCGGGAAGAATGACGCGCTTCGACAGAAGGAATTAAGAGGAAAAGAATGGAACGAGAATGGAAAAAAACGTGGAGTTCTATGCAGCTGTTAGAACCCTTCCTGATGGGATTTTTTGTATTTTAATATGTGGCTTAGATATTGCGAAACTAATAATCCGGTGTAGAACTCAATACATGTATGTTTCAAAACGAAGTGTTGGCTAAGTATAGAGCGCTCATAAGAGAGAGAGAGAGAGAGAGAGAGAGAGCGAGTGAGAGAGAGATGACAAAGGAAGAAATAATTGTGTCACGAACTTCATTAGCTTACAGCTGTTTCTACTGAACCGCGGACTCATAGTTGAGTTCCCTAATAAAACCTTATAGCTTCATCGGAGCCTCGAATGTGAAGGGCAATTTATTGAGGGGATAATTACATTTGTGTCCATAATTAGAAATGCATCTATAATGAGAAACATCACTACAGATACTATAAGTAACGCCTCACACTGTAATCTATTTCAACAAATATACACAGGCGCCGAAATCTTGGGAATGAAGATAGAAGATATTCCTTTAAAAAATGTTTAGTCGTATATCATTAAGGATTTCATCGTCAGCATGTATAATATGCTCTCCAATCATCGGCACGACATAACCAAGAAATATAAATATAAACATCTCTACATACCAATCGAACAACAACGCATCCAGCAGAGAATATACAAATGTCCACACTTATATATCCATGAAAGGGTGCTTCTCATGTTCACTTCAGGCGTACGTGTATAAAAGGAACAACTCAGCACTGAATATATTCCGGTTCAAATTTTAGATAAAATATAAGGATAAAATCTATATAAGATTTATCAAGTAGCCAACGTGGAAAACTAATTGAGTAAAAAAAAATTAATACAAAGTATATATATTTTTTCTTAAATATAACATGCATTATTATATCCAGGATTATTCTATAAGTAACGCCTAACAGTTAAATGGGACTCAAACGTCAAATTACTTCAATAAATATACACAAGCACCGTGAGACGTTATTCATTATAATAGCCCTCGATATAATAATGTATTTTATATTTAAGAAAAAAGTTATATATTTTGCATTATTTTTTCCTCATTTGATTTTCCACGCTGACAACTTGATAAATCTTAAATAGATTTTATACATAAATTTATATATATATATATATATATATATATATGTGTGTGTTGTGTGTGTGTGTGTGTGTGTGTGTGTGTGTGTGTGTGTGTGTGTGTGTGTGTGTGTGTGTGTCTGTGTGTGTGTCTGTGTGTGTGTGTGTGTGTGTGTAAGAAAACTGAATGTGCAAAGGTAATTAGAAGTATTAGTGAAAACGAATGTACGTGTGTGCATATAAGTCTGCATGCACTCATAGGCACTCATAGATGTTAGCCTAAATTTATAATTAGATAAATTTAAACCCTGTCGTAAGTCAAACGAAAATCTACGGTACGTCAACAAAGAATATGATCACCTACCTGTAGTTCTTAAGTCTATAGGCAGCAATATAGGAATGCGCATACTATCAATACCTTTGGACGAGACAGCATTGTGCAATGCCACGCTGTATTATAATGGCGCATTAGGCAACAGTGAATTCTCGGACAAGATCCAATATAGCCATAACGAAGATAATCATAATAAACCACGCAGGACTAGAACTAAGAAAGTTTTATGGATTAATGCAACTTTTAATATATATATTAGAAGTTGTGGCTTTTATATATTAAAAGGAGTGGTTGTGTGGTAAGTAGCTTGCTAACCAACCACATGGTTCCGGGTTCAGTCTTCTACTATAGCCCCGGGCCGACCAATGCCTTGTGAGTGGATTTGGTAGACGGAAACTGAAAGAAGCCCGTCGTATATATGTATATATATATATGAGAGTGTGTGTGTGTCTGTGTTTGACAACCGATGCTGGTGTGTTTATGTCCCCGTTACTTAGCGGTTCGGCAAAAGAGACCGATAGAATAAGTACTGGGCTTACAAAAGAATAAGTCCCGGGATCGAGTTGCTCGATTAAAGGTTGTGCTCCAGCATGTCCGCAGTCAAATGACTGAAACAAGTAAAAGAGAGTAAAGAGTATATATTTGAATTAAAATTTCATGACACAAAACGGCTGCCAGACTATATAAATATTTATAGTTAAAAAATAATTAGTTAAACAAAATATCTAGTTTGCTTTATATTTACAAACACTGCTTCATCAAACATGCCGAGTAACCATTAGACAAAATTTACTGTTTAGTTGGCAAAGTGGCTACATGAAAAATTAAATTTATACACCCTCTAGCTGTTTATACACATTTTTCAACATTTATCTTATCAGAAAATAGCTAATAGCTAGCAAAATTACTACACAACCTGTCACAAATGCAGGGTTCAATATTCACAGAAATTTTACAATAACATAACTTAAGAGATTTTTGTATTCACCCAGATGTGTCACAGGGATTATTTAAATCTGAGATGCAAAAGATCTGGTGAATTCCTGGATCATGAGAGAAAACTATTTATGCCTAACACAAAACACAAATTTCATATACTAAGCAGACAATCACAGCTCCCAAAATTCAATTAAACATCATTGTCTCAGAAAAAAAGAAACTTTAAATTCTCTCTTTGTTTGCTTATACAATCGTACATAGAGCGGACCAACAAGGACAGACAAAACAGCACAAGTTGGGGCAAAAACACAGACGAATGAATGCTATGATAATTACATAATAAGGATGCAATGGCTACTACTCGACCCCACTTCCGAGTAGTATTGTATAAATCTGTTTTGCATGAAGCTTATTACTGAATTGATTATATTGTTAAGGCGGCGAGCTGGCAGAAACGTTAGCACGCCGGGCTAATTGTGTAGCCGTATTTCGTCTGCCGTTACATTGTGAGGTCAAATTCCGCCGAGGTCGACTTTGCCTTTCATCCTTTCGGGGTCGATAAATTAAGTACCAGTTACGCACTGCAGTCGATGTAATCGACTTAACCCGTTTGTCTGTCCTTGTTTGTCCTCTCTGTGTTTAGCAACTTGTGGGAAGTAAAGAAATATATATTGTTAAGTATACTGTGTATCCAAAGTAATCTATCTCTGCCCACAATGGATCTATTACCTCACCAAAGTTTGCTTTCAATTTCTGGTAACTTTTTCGATGATTAATAATGCATTGCCTAACAGGAAATATTAAAGTATCCTCTTCTCTGACTCTAACAGCTTTCTTCATTTTGTTTATTCTCTCTTCAATCGCTGTATTTGTCCAATATGTTAAAAACCTTAAATCTTTAAAAATGTTTTAGCCCGAAGGCCGCGGCCATGCTGGGGCACCACCTTGTTAATATTTCATATTGTGTTTCTTGTGAGTCTGTATGTGTGTAATTAATTGGTGGTATCTGTACTGTCTAAGTTTTTTCGAGTATGTGGAGAGTGGTTGTGTGGTACGTAGCTTGCTTACCAACCACATGGTTCTTGGTTCAGTCCCACTGCGTGGCACCTCGGGCAAAGTGTCTGCTACTATAGCCTCGGGCCGACCAAAGCCTTGTGAGTGGATTTGGTAGACGGGAACTGAATGAAGTCCGTCGTATATATGTATAAATATATATATATATATATATGTGTGTGTGTGTGTGTGTGTGTGTGTATATTTGTGTGTCTGTTTGTCCACCCACATCGCTTGACAACCGATGCTGTTGTGTTTATGTCTCCTTAACTTAGTGGTTCGAGAAAGAGAGCGATAGAATACGTACTAGGCTTACAAAGAATAAGTCCTGGGGTTGATTTCTTCGACTAAGAGGCGGTGCTCCAGCAGGGCCGCAGTCAAATGACTGGAACAAGTAAAAGAGTAAAGAGGGTCTGTGATTGCCTATGTGTATTCTATTGTTGGAGTTACTTGGCTGTATGTACCTGTGTGTGTATGTTTGGTTGCGGATTCTGGATTGTTTAGTGTAATTGTCTTTGTTAATTGCGGTGTGTGCGTTACTGTGTTACTGTGTTCTGTTCTCTTATTTTTCTTAGAGTCCTTAAGGGGGCGGGGAGTTCTTTGTTTCCTTTCTCGTTCTATTTTGTATTTCTCACGCTTTATTTGTGATTAATTCCCCTACTTCCTTCGGGTCCACGCTGCTACTGGTTTCTTTCTGTCTTACTTCCTTCGTGTTTGCTTATGGAAAAGGGGGCAGTTTGCATTAATGTGACTCTTCTCCCCGCAGTGCTAACATATGGGGGTGTTCCCTCCACTACCACTTGCAGCCTCACATCCTCCTGCAGATCCCTTATAGTGGCATGAATTATGAGCTCCAGGCTCACCTGCAGCACATGCGTGTCATCCTCCATATCCATCATAATGGCTGCCAGCAACCACATTTCCTTAATTTCCGGGGCACCCTGCTAATTCTTACTCTTGTTGCTCTCCTTCCAAAGTAAGCTAGCAGTAGTTCCCATTTTTCCGACTTTAAGTCTTCAGTGGAGAGCATTGTTGCTTCTTCTGCTGTCGAGAAGCGCACCTCCACAGTGCCAAATTTCCTGCCTCTACGACAAAATTCGATTTTATTACACAACTTATTTACGCACTATACTACTTCTCTCCATTTCTTTCGATGTTCTCAGTAGTGAGAAGGTTTTGTACTACTGTTTTCAGTTCGATGTTCATTGTCACCTCCAGTCTTGGCGTCAGCTTCAATTTTACGCCTCTTTTAAATAAATTTCAGCTGCTCTCTACTGCTTCCAGGTCTACAACCACTTCTGTTACTTTCAATTGCTTAACAGCTTCCACAACTTTTTTCAAGTGTCGCTACTCCTGCGTAGCAGTCAGCACGCGCTTCTTCTTTCTCCATTTTAGTTGAAGAATGAGAAGATGAAAACAAAAAACGGGAAATAATGTTAGAGGTAAAGTCTAAAGCGAAGCGTGACACCAACGACAGAATGTGTAATTGTGTAAACTGAAGAATAGTTACACTGACGATATATTCATTTGTAAAGATGTTAATTTTTAAGGTATATAAAAAAAATACACCTTCGCTAATTCAACCTCAAGTTCTTCATGAAATGTAATACATTTGACTTTTAGCTTATTTTTGTTTAATAAAGTTTATAAGTAGAAAAATTATGTTCTCTTCAGATTCTTCAATTGCCGTAATTATTTCCATTGTCCGTGTCTTCAATTATGATCACTTTTCCTTTTTCAGCTACCCTTTTCTCTGCTGTCAATCCATGTATTACAAATTTATTTAACTTCACCTTGCATCACAAGCTTATTTTGTGGATTTACTTTAAAACACACACGCACACAAATCACACACACACACACACACACACATCTGTATGTTGTCTTTCCTATCTATCTATCTATCTATCTATCTATCTATCTATCTATCTATCTATCTATCTATCTATCTATGTGTCAATATGTCAGTCTGTCTGTTTATCTATCTATCTATCTATCTACCTATCTATCTTTTATTCTTTCTTTTTATCTATCCATCTATCTATATCTATCTATCTATTATCTATCTATCTATTATCTATCTATCTATTATCTATCTATCTATTATCTATCTATCTATTATCTATCTATCTATCTATCTATCTATTATCTATCTATCTATCTATATTATTATTATTATCATCATCATTATCATCATTATTATTAACACGATTATTGTTGTTATTGCTGTTGCTGTTGTTGTTGTTGTCGTTGTTGTTCATCAGTCATATTTTTATAACTTGCTTTCACTTCACTACCGAGCGCAGCTCTGTGTGCTTTGGGTATGTGTTGCAGTTTGTTGCGATTCTCTTATAGTTACTGCATTGAAAGTGTTTTACGTAGGATGTGTGCGGTGCCTAGTAATGCTATTTCTTGTCTATCTCCACATATTCTGCATTTACTTATGTTTCTTTTCATTATATATTTATAGTAATTTCTGGTGGGGAAGGCTTTGGTCTTGTGACGCAATTAAAATTCCTTCAGTCTCTGCTTTGAGTCCTGTGGTTTTCAGCCATTGTTGGGATTTTGCTTTGTCTATTTCTTTGGCGCTTACCTTAACCCAGTATTTGTCAGCTTCCTTAAAGACTGAAAACAGTTTCTTTGTTTTGTTCGTGTTTTCTGGCTATTTGTATTAGTTTTCCTAGCGTCTGAAGCAGGTATATTTGTAGTCCCGTGGTGGTTATTTTGTAATAGTTTTCTAGCTGTATAAAACCTCTAATACCTTCTATATGTTGTATACATAACCTTTCTATGTCAGATTTTGGGTGGTGCATCCTAAATCCTATCATTATTTTTCTTGTTTCCCTGTCTATTTTGCTTAGTTCATTTAGTGTCCAGTTAAGGATATTGTAGCTGTAATTTATAACTGGGCCGGCTAACCTTTTATCTTGCTATTAGCATTGAACTCTGTTTTTAGTATTGATCTAACTCGTCTATAGTATTCTTTATTTATTTTCTGTTTCATTTGTGTGTGTTGTGTCTTATCTAGTTCATTGATTCCTAAATATTTGTATTTTGTCTAATCCACTTATTTCATTTACTTTACCTAGTGTAATATTCTGTTTAGCATGTCAGATAAAGGTGTCAGTTTCCAGTTGAAAAGTAATTGAGAGAGCGTGACTGCCTAAAATATTTCTTTTCTAATGGGGATGGCTTTGGTTTTTATGAGTCCGTCTTTTGTTTGGAGCTGTAGCACTGTCTGTCATTTAATCATGGAATGTGTTATATTATTTTATGATTATTGGTGCTATCTTCTATTATTTGTGCTATCTGCATAGCTAGTATTTCTAGGATCCATGTGTGGGGAATACTATCAAAAGCCTTTCGGTTTCCATTTTCTCTGCAAAATTAAAAAAATCATCTCTCTCTCTCTCTCTCTCTCTCAATGTATATAATAACACATTATCATGCACAAAATCTCCCAAACCGTGTGATAGAAAGTAAATTTCAGAAACATATAATTTTCTTTCCTTTTTCCGTTAAATTAGATCACGAAATAAATGTTGCTCATCATTCCTAAAAAGATAAACACTTTTCATTTCGTTGTTAGAATATAAAAGTTAAAATGTCTGAAATCTATATAACCTATTCCCCTTTCAAAATTTCATTTTTAAAGATTGTAATATATCATTGAAGATTACTGTTGACATAAAAGCCGTTTTTAGTGGAGATACGTTTCGTTTCTTATTTCCGAAGGGATGCTGTGCACTGATATCATCCCACGTAATAATGGCTGATAAATCAGTAGTAGTAGTAGTAGTAGTAGTAGTAGTAGTAGTAGTAGTAGTAGTAGTAGTAGTAGTAGTAGTAGTAGTAGTAGTGGCAGTGGTAGTGGTAGTAGTAGTAGTTCCTTTTTTCTTGTCATTTAGCCACAGTTCAGTTCTGCACGGCAATTTCTGTGAAATTTAATTCAGTTGTATCTAATTCGCCATTTTAGATTATTAATTATGACGCCAACCTCTAAGGTATACTTCATATACTATAAAAGATGGAATGGCTAAACATGAAAGCCATTTCGCTAATATTTCTAGTGATTGCTATTTATTCAAACGAGCTCATGGTAAGAATATTTTGTACAGAATGAAAATCTTAATGAAAATCTGTAAATATTATTAAAACGAAGCCTTCATTAAAATGATTTATCGTCTGCAACTTAAATTTCACTAAGTATAAAATGGCTTTTGATAATTAACACCGGTAAACTCTAAGGCTATTGTGCAGGAGACAAACGTTGGGGAATAGAAATGTTTTCCTCACAAAATTGTGATATTCAGAAAAGACCGCCTCAGGGGAATCATAATACAATGGTTGAAAAAAGGAAGCAGTATGTCCTTGTGGAAACAAAGCCAACAAAAATCAATTAATACTAAGATCAACGGAAGAAAATCATGCTGGGCGTGATTTACACTCTGAATGCTACAATACAACATCGTCAGATTGTCCTTCATATACAACCACAATACAAATGAAAGACATAAAAATCTAAAAAAAAAACTCTTAGCTATGTGACATAGAAAAGGAGGTGAAAAGTTGTAAGGGAAGCTTACAAAATAGAACGAGAAAGGAAACAAAGATCTCCCCGCCCCTTAAGAACTCTAACAAAAAGAAGAGAACAGAACACAGTAACACACAAACACCCACACCGCAATTAACAGACACAATTACACTAAACAATCCAGAATCCGCAACCAAACATACATGAAAAAAGATCATCGATGGAAAACGTACCAGGAAAATCACGAAGCTTCTGTGAGATTGATGCTTATTTTTGTGCATGGATTAATCGAATGAGGAAACCTATTTTCCAGGGATTTGAAAGTAAAACAAAGCAATAAGCCACAAGACATTCCTCGTCCTTAGACGAATACGTTTTATTCCAGCATTTAGAAAATATTCGTTATGTCGAATGACTTAATCGTGAAATGATGTTTTCAAATCCTAATATCATGCACGCTATATCCAGACAGATTCCCTCAGAATCTTGGGTAAGCCAATGCAAAAGTAGAAGATCCTATGTCCGCTTGGCGGCAAAGTAGAATACATGTTCAACATAGCGGACATTGCTAGAAAACTTCTTAAACACATAGAGATATAGCATATAGTATTGATTGAGCAGTCCCGTACATTAAATGCAGTGATGTGTATTTTCGGAATAAGTGAGCTGTACTGATGTTATCAACCGAGTAATTTAATTAAAAGTAATCAAATTTCACGGTGGATGAAAATCGATTTTTGTTATATCGATGAAATAACGAACACAGGGATATCCTGAAACATGCACATTTTCTTTTCCGTTGAGTTATTACAGCGTCCATATTTAAAAGCCATATATTTATTATATTTATATGTTATAATGAGATTATAATTGGTGCTAAGACCTGAACATTTACGAATGAATCTTGTAATGCATAAGGTAAACTGGCATTCAGACGAACAGAAGAATATAAATTCCCAAATGAAAGTAATATCTGAGGAAATGTCTCTCTTAATAGGCCATTGAAAGTTAGGTGTATGAACAGATCATGTTACAAACTGATTATTCTGTCATGGATAAAATTTAGCATAATAAAAGTATCTATATGGAATGTCATATTCCTAAGACATTTTCTCATGGTATACTTTCGAAATATATTCTCTGATAATTAATAATGGTTCCAAATTTTGGCACAAGGCCAGCAATTTTTAAGGTGGGAGTAAGACGATTACATTGACCCCAGTGCTCAACTGATACTCACTTTATCGACAATGAAGTGATGACAGGCAAAATCGACCACAGTGGAGTTTGAACTCAGAACGTAAAGACGGAAGAAATGCATTTTACCTAGCATTATAACAATTTTGCCAGTTCATCATTTTTGTCTGACTATCAATAATGTTATCGTCACTGAAACCAATTCCAATGTTGGGACATCACTTTACGGCTCAAAGTGAGGCAGTACTATTACGAAAGTATGTTTTCATTAGAAACAATGACTGAAATATGGAATACCTAAAACGAAAATAGCTAAGCCATTGTCTTGCTCTTGGGCAGCAGAGATTAGAGCCTCCGTTTACAGTTTTAAATCACTTTTAGTCATCTATAGTCAGCTTTTTTTCTCCTTCTGTCTTATCTTCAACATCCTTATGACATTTTCCATACATTCTTCTCTATATCCACCTATTTTCAGTTTCATTCATTCTCAAGTGTTTATACAGTGCTTTATCTTTGAAATCTTCCATCCTGCACAAGCCTGACTTCCTTGCTTCCAATAATAGTGGTACTGTGGCATTTTTTTACATGCCATACTATGTCGTTTTCTTCTGTTCTAATGCTGTGTTCGCATTCAACCAGTCCACTTCTCCCTCTGTTTCCTACTACATATAGTCTGCCTGTGTCACTTTTTGGGTATAGTATCCCATATCTAGTCAGAACTTTTCTCGTCTTTCTGTCTAAGCTGTTTCGTTCGTCTACTGTTGATGCGATTACCCTTGCTCAATATCTACGTACAGAAATCGCCCAGGGCTTGATAGCTTCAATATTATTCCATCCGTGTCGTTTTGACCTTTACGATCAGTCTCAGTCTGCGCAAGTACTCCAACTTAAATATTTCTGTCATTCTTACTTGATCAATTTATCCATTTCCAATCTTCCCAAGTACTTATAGGCCGTCTCTTCTATCAGCTTTATAACCTTCCCCAACGGTATCGCTCGCACGTCAATACATTTGATTTTGCCTCTATTCAAGGCTAACACAGAACACTCTCATTGTCTAAACTTCATTCTGATACCAGCACTGAAGATATGAACCTAATCTACGAAGAAACTGATCTGGGATTCATCTTTGTCATAAAGTTTGGTGTCATCCATGAATAACACGTGGCTGATATTTTGTTGGCGGCTTTTGAATACATACCTAGCGTTTGCTTACCTGAGAATTAATATCAGTGGTATCATGCGCAGTACAAAGATCAGTGAAGACTGGCAGTACACTTGGATGATGCTCTCCTGATTTTTATTGTCCCAAAACTTCTTCCATATGCTCTTGGGCCTGTCCTCCATTTCGCCATACTTTTTCCAAGCAATCGCTCAACATTTGATGCAATACCAAATGCGTTCATACATTCCATATTCCAAGAATGTGGGATCATATTGTACACCTTACGATAATTGATCCATGACATGTCTAATTTAGTTTTCTTCCTCTTGCAGCCTCTAAGTACATATTTGTCTACCAGGAGTTGATCTTTGGTACTTCTGAACTTACGCTTGTAACCCTTCTGCTCATGTGGTAGGACTCCATTTTTTCCAGATGTCCGTTCATTGACTCTGCGAGTATTCCAGTCAATAATTTCCACATAATAGTCAAGTAGGATTTCGGCTTGTAATAGTCTACCGTATTGCTCTTTTCCATATATTTCAAGAACAGCACCTACCCGTTGTCAACTACTCCGCTGTTACTTGATCGGCATTTAACAAGGTATTGCTTCGTGCCGTTATTTGTGCATGACATTCACCAAATCTTTTGGCCCAGTAGCCTCGAATTTCATCTGGTCCCGGGGCCTTCCACTTGCTCATTTTTTTTCCTCCACTTTCCTAACTGAAATTACTAGTTCTGCCTGTTTTGGACATACTACTGCTTATTTCAGTTCTTGCAACCATTCAGTGTCCTCCTTTTGCTCTTTGCCTTTGCTCCCGATATCACTCCAAACTCTTTGACTTTCAATGTTATTCCCTATCTATTTTCCATCTTTATTCTCTCCATTTATTTCTTTGTAAAATCTCTTCTGGTTTACTCTGAATAATCTCTTCTGTAGGTTTCCCTTCATTCTTTGGTTGTGTCTTACTATCTATGCTTTCTTTGCATGGAGCTGCTGTTTCATTTCTTCCATTACCAGTTTCACGCACTTTCTTTCAACATCGTACATTTTGTTCTGTGCCCTGTATTTTTGTTCACATTTTAGCCCCCCCCCCCTTCTCTTTTCGGTCTAACACAGAAATGTCTTTCGAGAGCATATCTAACCCTGCCTTTATTCTTCTTTTCCACAATGGATCTTTTGTCACTTCAATTATATTTCTTTTTCTTGACATCATAATAAAAATTTTCTGCTACAACAATACTTGCTGCATTGCTCAAATTGTTTGTTTCTGTGATGCTTTTTGTTCTGATGTGAAATTATTCAATACCACAGAACAAAAAAATAACATCACAGAAACAATCAATTTGATCAAGGCAGCAAGTATTGTTGAAGCAGAAAAATTCATATTATCGTTAGTGTTATTATTATTATTATTATTATTATTATTATTATTATTATTATTATTATTATTATTATTATTATTATTATTATTATTATTATTATTATTATTATTATTATTATTGAGTGAGAGAGCAGTTCATGCCATCAAAGTGACACTGGGGTAAAATATACGAAGCCCAATATACCCATCATGACTACCCGTCTGATAAAGGTACACCAGGCACATGCATCACAACCATATGTGCGCGACATGGTGATCTCATATCAAGATAAACAGCACATGACCTTGCAGGTGGGGCCCAGTTAGAATTTTCTTCATTTTGAGTAGCCCATCCTGCTCAAACGGTCCCTGAATAAGGGTTGTTTAAGGATGTTGAAAGAACCACCCATGTTTCCAGAGGTGAGCTATTCAAACCCCAAAGAATCCCTCTCAACACATGGCTATGATGCTCCCCCACTACTTCTGCTCGTGATCAGAGATGCACATATCGTCAGCCACTAAGGGACATGCTCAACTGGTTAAGGTCAAACAACTGACAAGCAAATCTGTGGTATTGAGCATATTTGCTGTAGCCCATCTTTTTTGAGCAGAATATTTGCTGTAGCCCATCTTTTTTATTATTATTATTATTATTATTATTAGATGCACATATCGTCAGCCACTAAGGGACATGCTCAACTGGTTAAGGTCAAATAACTGACAAGCAAATCTGTGGTATTGAGAATATTTGCTGTAGCCCATCTTTTTTTAGCAGAATATTTGCTGTAGCCCATCTTTTTTATTATTATTATTATTATTATTATTATTATTATTATTATTATTATTGAGTGAGAGAGCAGTTCATGCCATCAAAGTGACACTGGGGTAAAATATACGAAGCCCAATATACCCATCATGACTACCCGTCTGATAAAGGTACACCAGGCACATGCATCACAACCATATGTGCGCGACATGGTGATCTCATATCAAGATAAACAGCACATGACCTTGCAGGTGGGGCCCAGTTAGAATTTTCTTCATTTTGAGTAGCCCATCCTGCTCAAACGGTCCCTGAATAAGGGTTGTTTAAGGATGTTGAAAGAACCACCCATGTTTCCAGAGGTGAGCTATTCAAACCCCAAAGAATCCCTCTCAACACATGGCTATGATGCTCCCCCACTACTTCTGCTCGTGATCAGAGATGCACATATCGTCAGCCACTAAGGGACATGCTCAACTGGTTAAGGTCAAACAACTGACAAGCAAATCTGTGGTATTGAGCATATTTGCTGTAGCCCATCTTTTTTGAGCAGAATATTTGCTGTAGCCCATCTTTTTTATTATTATTATTATTATTATTATTATTAGATGCACATATCGTCAGCCACTAAGGGACATGCTCAACTGGTTAAGGTCAAATAACTGACAAGCAAATCTGTGGTATTGAGAATATTTGCTGTAGCCCATCTTTTTTTAGCAGAATATTTGCTGTAGCCCATCTTTTTTATTATTATTATTATTATTATTATTATTATTATTATTATTATTATTATTATTATTATCGCCAAAGTTAGAGGTATGTGTTTGAAAAGCTGTAAGTTTATGACTAATTCACTAATTCAAAAGGTTCTGTACTGCATTTTGTTGTTTACATCCTTTTACAAGCCAGCTGCCCTTCTGGAAGGTGGAGTCTGACGTTTGTTAACCAAATCCCCATTTTGTGGGTTAAACAGACCTTTTTGTTTTCAAATTTTTTCGAAAATTTGCTTCGAAGAAAGTAAGCATTAAAAATGGTAGCAGAAAGCGAGAATGAGGATAGAAGGTGGTACGGTAATTTGCAGGAAGATTTTGCCGTCCTTCCCAACATGATTAGTAGTAGACAGTGGGAAGAAAAGAAGAAGAAAAAGATAAAGAAGAAACAGAAGAAGAAGAAGAAGAAGAAGAAGAAGAAGAAGAAGAAGAAGAAGAAGAAGAAGAAGAAGAAGAAGAAGAAGAAGAAGAAGAAGTGAACATATAAAATATAGAAGATGAAAAGCAGAAAGAATATTTAAATATGTTCCACCTCCATATTGCATCATTATTATTCCACCGATGTTGACTTTGCTCTTCATCCTTTCGGGATCGATGAATTAAGTACCAGTTGCATCCTGGGGCCGATCTAATCGATTGGCTCTCTCCCACCAAAATTCCGGGGCTTGTGCCTAGAGTGGAAAAGAAACGTTAACCCGCCGGGCAGAGTGATTAGCGATATATTGTCAATGATTTTCTTGTGAATTCAAATTCCACTGAGTTCAACTTTGCTTCAATCCTTTCAAGGTTGATGCAATAAGCGCCAGTCAATTACTGGAGGGCAAGGAAATGGACTTACATCGTCCCTCAAAATTTGAAACCTCGAGCCTATAGTATACACAATTATTATTATCCCCCAAATAGACCTGATTCATTTTATTGCTGTTTTCTCTAGTAATTGTTGGTTATTAAGCACAATAGAGATATTTTCTCATACCAATTACAGGAAAAATGCAATATATCTAATGTCTTCGACAGTATTTATGATGTATCTGAGACGTATGCTTCACACGATAAAGCAATGGATAGAAGGAATATTCTGATAAGGATTTTTATGACATTTTTATCTTTGGAATAGTTGGATGTTTAAATATTGTTCTTTCACTCTCTTGTCCGAGACGTATGAGTGTGCGTTTATGTATCTATCTATTTATGTATGTATCTATCTATCTTTCTCTTTCCATCTCTTGCTATATATATATATATATATATATATATATATATATATATATATATATATATATATATATATATATATATATATATATATAGGTATCAAGTTAGAGGAGTTTAATACCTCTAAGGGATAATTAAATCTAGAGTCGTTCATGGCTATTTGCTGGGTAGGTTGAGAATATTTTGTTTAGCTGTAAGTTTAGCTAGGCGTCCTGGTAGGCAGAGATAGCAGCATATCCTTCCTACAACACCGCAAGTAGACGGTGCGATTATTTTGTCCCCCGTTGACTAGTATGTATTTTCGAAATACCGGTAGAATAGGCTCTATTGTCCTCTTGCTGCCTTCTATGCCTTCATAATCCCAAAAGTAGAATACTCATCTATATAAGTCTAATTAACAGAGTAACACATGAAACACACGAATAGTCACACCGCATACCCACTCGCCCCAAACATTCTATAATAATACACTTTCAAATGTTTAGAGCTCCATCTAGCATTAAGAAATTCCTAAACTCTAGTAATAAGACAATTATTAGAGGTAACACATTTTCAAACCACCCAATATTTGGTAAGAGTTAGCTCCCTTTTCACCCTGCTAGGATTACCCCTCTTCACTTACATCACCGATGTCAAAATCTACAATACAAGACAAACATGTGAGAAAAAATATGCTTAATTAAACAAGGTAGCCTGCACCTAAATAATACTCATCCAGCATTAATTTCCCAACAAAACTAACTAATCTACCACAAGCAAACCGCCACCCAGCGAATTTACCAGTGCAAGAACAAAATTTCAATGTAAGAATTACCAATTTGTTTACATTACCGTCACATATCTATCAATCATAATCACATCCTAACCGATGCATCTAACTATACTCGCATTCTGAAGAGATTTACTTACTCCAGTAGATCGAAACGATCGTAAATGCCACCCTCATCTCTGCTTCTTACTTCATTGTTACCTATTTAATTAGGGACATGCCAGCATAAACCATGAGTTTCCTATTGTTATTATATCCATTTTCTTCTCTTATATATATATACATATATATATATGTGCTTCCCACCACATGATTCCGGGTTCAGACGCACTGCGTGGAAATTTAAGCATCTTCTACTATCGCATCGCGCGCCGACCAAAGCCTGGTGAGTAGACATGGTAGACAGAAACTGAAAGTCACCCATCTTATATATATATATATATATATATATATATATATATATACATATATATATATATATATATAATATATATATATGTGTGTGTGTGTGTGTTGTGTGTGTGTGTGTTTGTGTGTGTCTGTGTGTGTGTGTGTGTATGTGTATGTGTGTGTGTATAATTTCAGTATGGAGTAAATAATTCAGAAGAAAATATTTGCGAAGATATTATTGATTGTATTATTATCTAGTGCGGCAATTAAAAAGGACCATAACAGCAATAATGATATAGGCGATTGTAATTCCCCAAAAAGTATTGAATAGCAGAGGGATTCAAATTAATCAAGCGATATACTAAGGAAATATGTCTGCCTGCTGGAAAGAACAGTCACAACTCTTATCTCCGAAAATAAACTGAAAATAACAAAAAAAAAACGGGCTAACACAATTTCTCAGCATGCATCCAAGTATTTAGACTCACGTGTACCGGTTTCTGGACTGGCATTATAGCCTCACTACCTCAGCACGCGCTACCATGATGGAGAGCCCCAACCTGTCACGTTGAAGCCTGCGCTGCAACTAATTCGTTTTGCGCCGAAACATGGCAGCCAATAGTGTGATAATGATTTGAAAAAGGAACAAATAATTCAGAAGAAAATATTTAAGAAGATATTATTGACTCTCTTATTGTCTAGTGTCACAATTAAAAATGATAATAGCAGATCAATAATATAGGTGATTGTAGGCGATTTAAATATTCTTCGTAATCTAGCGGTTCGGCAAAAGAATTCGATTGAATAAATGCAAGGTTTAGAAAGTATAAGTCCTGAGGGCAATTTGTCCGACTAAAACCCCTGAAGGTGGTACCCCAGCACGGCCACAAATGACTGAAACAAAATTATTGAAACAAATTTTAAAACTTTTTTAAATATATATATATACGCGCACAAATGCGCAGGTGCGCACACAAGCACGGGCACACACACCGAAGGTAAAAAGACAGTGCATGCGAGAGAAAAAGAAGAAAGAAAGAAAAGCAGGAAAATGAATGAAGACAGAAAGAATGAAAGGAAGAAAGTAATAAGGGAAGTAAGATGGGTTACCATGATTTTTGTACTGCATATTGTTCTCACTGATACAAAACGATAAACCATTTTTGATTTCGTTGAAATCATGTTCTGCTTAACTCCATGAACAATTCCTCTCTTCTCATCAAAGTAATACTTTTAATGCCCTGAGACGATAGAAACGTCTTCGCCACCGAGATTCCTAAGTTGTTTCTTGTCACAGAAAATTTTACTTACCAGTGAAGTTGAAATACTCTCACTTCCATATCTATTATCGGCAATGGGAAGACATAGTATCGTTGCTATTGTTTAGTGCCTGGTTATCCCTTGAATAGTATATTTTGTACGAGGGACGATCAATAAGTAAGGCCCGTGACCCACTTGCAGTTGTTTGATCTAGCTGAAATTTTGCATGTTAAATCATTTTCATCTCTAGAGAGTAAGTAGCAAATTACAGCTCTGAACTAATTGTGGTTTCTTATTTACAGGTGTTTGAACTGAGTCAAGTGTGAAATGGAGCCTGTTGAGTGTCGAGCAGAGATCCGGTTTTTGTATTTGAAAGGACGCACACCACGGGAGACTTTTGATGAAATGAAAGTAACTTATGGTAATGATGCCCCATCATATGACCTTGTAAAACGCTGGCATCGTGAATTCAAACATGGTCGGAACTCTGTGGAGACAGCTCCCAGATCTGGTCGCCCCCCTTCTTCCATTGATGAGGCATCTGTCCGTCAAGTTGAGGCTGCCATTTTGGAAGATCGACACATAACTATTCGCCAAATAGCCTATGAGGTCAAGATTATTACCGGGTCTGTGGAAACTATCATTCATAACCATTTTCATATCCAAAAAGGTGTCTGCCAGATGGATTCCCAGGTTGCTCACACCTTTCCAGAAGCAAAAACGCGTTGAGTGCTCGAGGATGAATTTGGAGATGTGCCAAGAAGATGAGTCAAAATTTTTCAAAAGACTGATTACACAGGATGAAACCTGGGTCCATCACTTTGATCTAGAGACCAAAGCCCAGTCAATGCAGTGGAAGCACCTTGACTCACCACCTCCAAAGAAGGCAAGGGTGCAGCCCTCCGCTGGTAAGGTCATGCTCACAGTGTTCTAGGACCAGGACGGAATAGTGATGACAGGTTTCCTGGCAAAGGGTACCACAATTACAGGAGCCTATCATGCTTCACTTTTGAGGAAATTAAGAGAAGCTATTAATATCAAGAGGCGAGGCAAGATCAACAAAGGCATCCTCCTCCTGCAGGACAACGCTCCGGTCCACAACTCGCGTGTTGTCAGATCAGAAGCACAGGCGTGCGGCTATGAACTCCTCTCCCATCACCCAACTCTCCTGACCTTGCACTCTCTGATTTTCACCTCTTCCTAGCCATGAGGTTGTTTTTGGAAGGAAAGCGTTTCCCAGATGATACAGCCTTGATTTCTGAAGTCACGTCGTGGTTGGAGGACCAAGCTGGGGTCTTCTACAAAAACGGTCTGCAGAGCTGCATCAAACGATGGGAGAAATGCGTATCTCTGGGTGGTTCCTATGTAGAAAAAGACTAATAACTGTGCCAAGTTTCGTTGCTCTACTGCTATGGGAAGTGGGTCAGGGGGGCATTACTTATTGAACGCCCCTCGTATATCTAGAAATATATACATTCTGAATGTGCCTTCCCAACTCTTTTGAAAAAGGTCACAAAATTTACTGCCTCTCTTCTATAAAATGCCTATACTGAAAGTATCGCTAATGTAATAAACCTTTTAAATTAAAAAAAAAGTTTTCACGTTATATGTTTATGTTAATATGTTACGAAAAGTATACATTACGTCATTAATTCTTCGTATTCTCTCTTTAGGTAATATTGTACGAAATAAACTGCTATAATAGTTAAGTGGTGTAGAGTTGAGAGGTTTTCTACGTTCAGTGCTATAGTCTACTCTTTGAAATATTTCTGACATAAATTCGATTTCACGGTTGTATTTTTCCAGGCCGACGAATATTCAAATTCAATCTTTGAGTCCATGTATGTAGAAATATACATACTGAGAGACTCCTACAGCGGTTTTCTTGATGTTTGAGTTGTTTACGCACAGGTCGACTGTAATTACACCTACATATCATCAAAAGTATTTGCGTCTTGTTTTACCGTTGATAGACGTGCTATTCCAGACATCATTAATGAATGCGTACCTCTGAATTTAAACCATTTAAGCTAGATTTAATGCATCGCTGGCTGCTTTTAGTAGGAAGTTGAAATAAATACAGACATGCAGCTGCTGAAATTGTATTCAATTGCATATTATTTGATAATATTACACATCTGATACTATCCATTTAGGAAATCCTAACGTTGGTTCTCAATTTATTGAATGCTAAGTAGATAGAACTCAGAATATAAAGAATCATAGTTTAGTAGCATAAATGCATTTTATTCACTACATTACTGATACTGTTATTAAGTGGCAACCTGATAAAGATAATGATGCGTAATATCAATTGACATATACAAATTTTCGCATACATTTTTCATTTCACATGTAGAAAGAGCGAAGTTCTAACGCATTAGAGATTTCAGTGAGGATTTATAAACGGAATAATGACGACGAAGAAAAGAATTATCTTGTGCAATACCACATTGCCACAAATTTACCACGGCATACAACCTCAAGTGAAGTAGTCAAGCTATCGATTCTACTATTCAAATGTTAAATTCTTTTTCTATAGTAAATTCTTTTCTTTTGTTAACTATCGATTCAACGAGCTGAAAGTTAGGCTCTTGTTCTTTTTTGAATTCTGCAACCAATTTCAGAAATGTCTATATTCGTCAACTGACAACAGAAATCGATAGTTTGTGCTTAGTATAAAAAAATGACCCTGTATCAAAAGGTCAACCCACAACCGAATACAAATATCTAAATAAACAACATAAAACAGAAACAAGACTTTTAAAGTCACCATGAGTCTTCTTTTTCCCCGTAACTCTAGCCATATATAAACATTTTCTAACATGAAGAATACCGCTCCATAATTTAACATATAGAAATAAGTCAATATTTTACAAAACCGAATACATGAAGACCCAAATGTTATTTTCGTCATTTCATATCAATTTACAAATGCTATCTATATTACATACATGCACTTTTATCTGATAGCTGAATACCTTCTATTTCCGCAATTAGCTATTTAAGAGTCTCGGGAACACGCATTGAAAATCTTAACTATTTTAAATGCTTAATTTCTTTAATGCAAAAATTGGTGTTACATAATAGTAACACCAATCTCCTTGTCGCCATCTTCTAGTAAGTGTTCTAAATAAAGAACGCTTGGTATTTCTACTTCAATGTTTGTTTGTTTGTTTGATTTTTTTTTGTAAATTTTATATGTATCTAGTTTGTAAAGAAAAGTAAACGAGATTCTCTGAAGAATAAACAATGTACTACCTTGGCAAGCCTATGAACTGTAAATGGACACTAATTTCAGAGGGGATCCAGTTTCTCCCTCCTTTGAACCCATATCTACAAATCTAACCAAACCTACTTAAATCACCAAATTTCACATGCACAAGGTAAGATACATGTTATCACTACATATAAGACATCTGTATAATTAATTCTAAGCTACAGAAATAGTTTAAAGTTGATTCAAATCTTAAATATGAACCTAAAAAATAATTAACATATAACGAGAAATGAAGAAGAATACAAAGCTACAATGCACCCAGATATTCACTGTACCAACAGGAGTTATGGACGCCTATTTAAAACAAGCAAATATACTTGGAGTGACCATAGATAACACATTGCACCAAAACGCAGGAACAATAACAAATGTATGCACTCACTACATTAGAATTATTAAGTATTTCACTAATACCGTTTATAGGCTAGTATAGACATGATACAGGCGTTTGGCCGGCTCTCTGCGTAATATCTCAATCGGAAATAATTTAGCTTTACACAAAACAATAAATTATAAAATGCAGCTCCCTCTAACATAGTGTATTTCCGTTCTCGAAAATCTTGTGGTGATATTTGTCACAAAGCCAGAGGTTAAATTTACGCAAAATAGCAATTCTTAAAAAAATTTTTAATACATATATTGAGTTGTTTTTTCTCTCTCACGAAATCAGAATTTAAATATAAATTTCTGAGACAGAATGTTAAAATGAACAGGAAATCTTTATTTCTTCTAATTCACTTAATGCCATTTCTAGTTGCTGGAACACTGAAACTAAATATATACATCTTTTGATCAATTCTAGCCGAGACAACAGAAAATTCATGTCTTCATTTTAATTAACTTAGTAATCACTTCTCTGTTTTTAAAAGACATGATTGAGGAAGTGAATCAAAAGAAAACAGTTTATTTTTAGATTTCTTTGCTTCATTCGTTTGTGTGAAATCGGTCAGATATGAATATTGGCGATGTAGTTTCAAGATTTTGTGTTGGGAACTATTTTCTTGCTAACTTAGTATCATTAGATATAATTTTAGCTTCGAGTTACACATCTTAATCTAGATAGTGATGTTTTTATATGAGGTTGTTTAAAGTTTTTAAATAAATCTTTTAAACGACTAATCAAGCGTTTCCGATGCAAATTTTAGCATATTGTCGAGAGTTATTTTCAACTAGAAATTTGAAATATAAAATAATGAAAATATTTCCTAAATTGGAAGAAGGTATCAAGTGGAGAACTTTCAATAAAATTCCACATTAATAGATACGGTGTATAAGATTCAAGAAGATTAATCACCAATGCATTAATATGAGAATTTAACTCAAGCCAACTGACTCATGTTTCCGGTGCTTACTCAAGTATCTGAAGCGTCTGGACAACTTAGATTTGGAAAGCAACCGAAGAAGGCAAATATCCACCAGCTGGTGATGCGACATATTTTTTACTATGTGACACAGGGCAATGTGTACTGGAGTGCTTTATTCAAGAACAGAGCACAACACTTGGTTCTAGAAATATAGCAGTGAAAGCCTAACTCATCAAATCACTTTTTCTCATATTAGAACAGCATTTGGTTCTTTTAAAGATCAAGCAGGATTTTTATTAGTTACAGACATAAAAAGCCACGTTGAATAATATACATGCGTGTACAATTAGAATCATGCAAATATAAAAACAAAATGGTGTTAATGATATGTACGATGATTGGGTATCTGCAGCCGATGATGGATGACAATGTAAAAACAGAGGCTCATGCAAAACTTTTACAAAAATTTTACAGAAATATTTGCTTATTTTATGGACACTAATCTCATATTTGGGAGCTGGTGTTATCGAATTCATCGACACCCGTACTTGATATTTGCTATATTTATTCCAAAAGGATAAAAGGCAGAGTGATGTTAGTGCAGTATGAATTCAGGGCGTAAAGAGTCCGATGAAATACCGCAGGCCATTTTCACCAGCGCTCCAGCGATATTATTCATAACCTAATGATGAATTTTTCATAAAAGTTATCTGCAGAAATTTTTTCTCTCGTGACAATTTTTTAAGTCTTTGTCATTTCGTGCCCGAATGCATATGATCATGTTAATTATGACTGCATTCACCTATATTTCATTCGACGCAGCTTAGTGTGTCTCAAAGGAATTAATCTCCAATTAATAAATCTTTGCGCACACCAACAAATGAACCATTCACTATTCAATTAAAAGAACAGTTCTTAGTTGCAATGTCTGACGGTTCGGTATCTACAGCTGACGGAGTATAACGTCGCAGGAACCCATGGGCTCTATTAAGTTGATATCATTCATAGCCCAATTGTATGATCTTCACAGATGTTGTCGGATAGAAGATGTTTACTCTAGAGGCAATATGTGCGGCTAATGTCTTTATAGGAAAATGTTACATATTATTGTATGTAGATATATTCTACTCTTTTAAAGCTAAAACATCTAGCAGAAAACATATAAGAAATGTATTGTACAACGGAAACAATAAACCAGGTAATCGAGCGTTTTATAGAATGTAAATAGCAGTCTCATATACATTAATTGCCATAGTATATCTCTCGGTTTTAAAGGACATCTTTGATTTTGGGATCTTGCCTAGAACTGCTTGAACAATAGGTTGATGTTCACTCGAATGTTTTAATGTTTTGCGCCATACATCTGTTTGATCACTAGAGCTAAAGAACAACAGCAATACTCCCTTATTTCCTTCTCTTCTGGAATAATCTTCGCTTTGATATTGTAACTTTGCACAGTCATACTGAAGTTTATTTAATTCATGAGCATAATAATTGCTTTTGCTTGATTTTATAATTTCAGAAATAATAAATGTCGTTAGGTGGAATCGCTGGAGCGACGGTGAAAAAGTCCTGCGGTATTTCATCGGGCTCTTTACGTCCTGAATTAATACTGCACTAACATCACTCAGCCTTTTATCCTATTCGAATAAATATAGCAAATATCAAGTACGGGTGTCGATGAATTCGATAACACCAGCTCCCAAATATGAGCATGATATCATAAATTTGTTATATGTTCAAAAGGGTCACAAACAGCTGTGCTACCAGCCGAAAACCTTTTCCGAAGAAATAAGCAAGCTTGTGGAACGCTGGAAGAAGTGCATCGTAAAACAAGAAGGCAAAGACAAAAAATGATGCAATTGTATTATCACTTCTTATGTTTTAATAAATTACCGAAACAACGGTACGCAAAATTTTTGATTCACCCGTGTATAACATTAAGATTATTTTCTCAGCAACAAATTACCACCAGAATTCATTTTCCACATAACAATGATAAAAAAGCGGCCATGCTCCCCATGTGACCTGAGTATAATTAACATTGCGTAAGAGCTAAAGGAAACCTGCTGCAGGATATTTAGAAATTTGATGGATATGACTGCGTGCCAAAGATGTTTGCCATTTGATTTCTTATTTAAATTCATAATGAGTTCCCTAAGCATTATAAGCTTTGTTTCTCGAATATTTTATAAATAGAATTCGGTGGATAGGAACTACAAAAAATATGTTGCATTTGCGGATATAGGGACAGACACACGTGAATATACATGTGTGTGTCCTGTTTTGTGCTTGTTAAAATAAAAATGGTTTATGTGTTACAGTATTTTTTTCATATCCAGGATTCGGCAAAATATTTACCAAGCTGAAATAAGTATTGTCTTCAATATAATCTATTCAAATTTGTCTATGTGTCACCAGATCATGTACCCAATCCCTTGAAGCTTGTAAACAAATTATATTAAATATACCACAAGGTCACACTGTACATTGTTCAATGTATCAAATATTATTATTATAGCGTAAAATTTCATGCACAAATTAGGAATTCAAGTCAGATATTAAAACGAATATTGATAGAAAAAAATATTAATCCGCGACAGAAGCAGTATTAATACCAGGAGATACTATTCATCTCCACTGAAAAATGGATGTTGCGTTTGATCACAGAATACAGCGATGGTTAACATCAGAGAATATCTCAAATAGGTGTTTAGTGCATATAACCATTCTTGTTTACATTGCTAGCGGGAGATGAATCGTTAAATATCGCCACTGTCGGGACAATCAAGTCACGTGATTTCAGATGTACTTTGCCCTATTAATGGCAGACGTTCGAACGCTGGATATAGCAACGATGTCCCCGCCACCAAGATATAAACAATTAGGCACTAGTTTCGTGAGTAGCCAGTGGACTTACTAAAAATAATTATTAGCTAAATAAACAGCATTAATATCAAGAAGAATATTTATCCTCATTAAGTCGGTGAGCTGGCCGAATCGTTAGCACGCCGAGAAAAATGCTAAGCGACATTTCGTCCCTCTTTCTGTTCTGGGTTCACATTTTGTCCTTTATACTTTCGGGGTCGATAAAATAAGTATCAGCCAAGCACTGGGGTCTGTCATACGAAATTGCTGATCTTGAACTAAAATTTGAAAGCAACATTTATCTCCATTGAAAAGTGAATGCTGTGTTAGAACACAGAATACTGCTATAGATACCTCGAATGGGCTTTTGGTGCATATAAAAGCATTAATACTCTGAATAATTACGATCCGGAACACTATTTTTTTGTAAATTCTCTCTGTATGTATGTATGTATGTATGTATGTATGTGTATATATACATATATATATATATATATATAACGGGAAGCTTTATGAAAATAGACAAAAGACGAAGGCAGGTGGAAAACAAACGAACAATTGTATTAGTATGGCGCTCAGGAAATATAAATAAAACAAGTCTTTAACGTTTCGAGCCTACGCTCTTCAACAGAAAGATACACAGAGAGAAAAAAAACACAGAAAGAAGGATATATATATATATATATATATATATATATATATATATATATATTTCTGTAGCCTCTAAAAAGCACACCATTCTCAACCACTGGGGGCGCTCCGATAGTATCACTCCATAACCATCGTATTTACTTGTTTACTCCATTTATTTCTTGTAGCGTGGCTACCGCCAACGTTGTCCATGTTGCTTGGCATTTTCACTCACAAACGAGGTGTGCCTGTAGGTTACTACCAACTGGTATTTTTTTCAAGACAGCATATCTTTCAAGGTAGTCCACCAAGGCGACAGGTACTTCGGTACCCTGGGTTTCAACTTAGAGCGTTCCTTCTCCTAGGCTGCTTGCCATCCAAAGCTAGCAAATACACCTTAACCGGAGCCCTGGTTATTTGAAGGCGCCAGATAGTCGTCTTTTCCCACACTTCTCATGGTTTGGCGAAGGAGTCGGGTTTCTCTGTCAGAGAACAGTTCATGCACTGACATACATTTGTCTAGAGCAAGCCTCTGTTGTAAGCAATAAAAGCTCTGTTGACTCGTGTGTTCCAACTCAAGACCAGATATTTCTAACATCTTCGACGCTTGATCTCATTCTGCCTCTCGACACCATTCTTGAGGCAGTACTAATGGAATGGTTTCTCAGTGGCGTTTTACAACTTTGTATATATATATATATATTTATACATGCAGATAAACCTATATGTTGAATGTGTGCGTGCGTCTGTATACATATTACATATCTATTCATAGTAGATCCAAAGGAGCAGGAGTGGCTGTATAGTAAGAAGCTTGTTTCTCAACCACACGCTTCCAGATGCAGTCCCGCTGCATGGCACCTTGGGCAGTTATTTCTACCGTAGTGTCGGGCCCACCAAAGACTTGTAAGTGGATTTGGTGGATAGAAACAGAAAGAAGATCGTCGTACATATGTATGTGTGTGCATGTGTGCGCGCGCGTGTGTGTGTATGAGTGTGTGTATGAATGTGTGCGAGTGTGTGTGTCTGTATGTATTTGTGTGTCTGCATTTGTTCTCCCACCATCACTTGACAACCGATGCTTGTGTCTACGTCTCCCGTAACTTAGCGATTTGGCAAGAAAGTCCAATAGAATAAGTACTAGGCTTACAAAGTTTGTCTGACTAAAGATAGCGGACCAGCATGGCAACCGTCAAATGACTGAAAGAAATGATTCAAAAAATATTTTTAAATGAGTGTGTGTGCGCGCGCATATGTATGCATACATATACATATATACACGTATATACATACACACACGCACACACACACACACACACACACACACACACACACACACAACACACACACACACATATATATATATATATATATATATCACTCTTAAGCAGAAAGCGAAGTAATTTGTTTACTTTTTCATCAAAATATACGACTGGCTTTAATCATTTCAGACACGATTTAGTCATGCTAAAATAAAAGGAAATGTAAATTGAAATGAATTAAGTTTAATCTGCCACGATACTTGCTCTGGAAGCGCATAATTTTTTGTTACAGAAATCAGTTGCTGCTGGTATTTCTCTGCCTTTTAGATCATTAATGCTTCAAAGTATACAAACAGCTACACTATTTCTATCAGTGGAAACTTTTCTTTTTATTTATGCAGAAGTGACTGTAATGTGTCGCAGCCGCAATGCTGTAGTAACCGTAGTTGACACGGTCTAACAAGCGGCAGCAGTAATGTTGGCACCTTCATAAACATTTGCAGTAAGATTGAATGTAGCTGACTCCCGCTCTCTTTAAGAGTCGTGGTCGCTATTTCGTACTAAGGATTGTTTCTTCTTGCATGCGTTGTATTGTGTATTCGAAAATCTAATTAAGTAGATTTGTAAAATTTGTTTCTCTCTTACGTATATACCTCTGTATTCACTGACTCTCCTTTGTTGTCTTTCCGTATGAAAATTTGTGTTCTACACCGTTTCATGCGTTCTCTTATGGTTCGACTTATGCAGTTCTCTCAACATCATAAGCATCTAAAATCATAGATTAGATTCCCAGATGTTCA
Organism: Octopus sinensis; assembly: GCF_006345805.1. Classification (NCBI taxonomy): domain Eukaryota; kingdom Metazoa; phylum Mollusca; class Cephalopoda; order Octopoda; family Octopodidae; genus Octopus; species Octopus sinensis. Next base: position 12,956,917 of record NC_043012.1, read on the forward strand.
GTTGACGTTGATTTTTATTGACAAGAGTTGCTTTTTCCCAAAGGGGTTCTCCTATCTTTCGTCAGCATAAAACATACACCACAGAAGATCTTCTACAACTTTTGTCAGCTGGTTTCCTTGTTATAGTTTAAAGCTTGGTCTTTATTAGTATTTTCCATTCATATGGCTTTTCCCTTTGCCGTTGATTCAGCGGTTTTAGAGGCTTTGGCTTTGTCTAGGTTCCTTATACAGTGTAAGGACGTTCTGGAATATATTGTTATACGATTGATTGTTTTGGGTATTGTAGCAGTCTGATATATTTTTCTTTCGTTTGCCTTAGTTTCTGACACTACATTCCTTGGCACGATGTATTAATTCATGATAACGAGTGTAACCTTCTGTTCTTCAAGTCTTATGTCACATATATTAGCATAAGATACTATAGTACCGATCATTCTGACTAGGATATGATGAGCATTTATCCTGATGTATTCGATGGTACAAAAGTAATCCCATATATTGTTTGAAGTCCGTAGGCTTATTGTCCTATTACATTTCTCTTTGTCTTCTTTTTCTTTGTTAGTCCTACTATATGTAAATTTGTGTTGTTATTCTTCATAAGTATTTGTAAAAGAGAGAGTTGGTTATGCCGATATTCAATGGTAAAATGTAGGTTTTTTACTTATTTTAATAAGAAGATTTCAGAATTTTTAAGATTAATCTTTTCATCTCACAGAACGAAGTAATTGTAGACGTATCTTTTCCAGTTTTTCATATTTTGAAGAAAGACTTTCCATATCTTCGTAGTGATGTTTGGTACATCATAATTCCTTGATTATCCCATGAGCTGATTTCTTAGGACAGGCCTGTTTTCTTCCTTTTCGCAGCCCCAATTTGTCCTGCAAAAATTGTCACTGAACACCAAAAAGTTACTTTCTCCAAGACATTTTGGTATTTCTATTATAAATCATTCATTTATGATATCCGGAATTTCACTTGAATACTTAAAGGCCTCGATTCTAACCAGGAGGGATATTGCAAAAGTAATAACCTACATTGAACAACAATCATATTTTTTCCATCACTGTTTTCCGATGTCATTCAGAAACAGTTGTATTAAGATAGCTAAGACCTTAGTCAGGTGGCGAGTTCCAGACGATGGACCAGCTATGCTTAGTCTTAATTTAAAAGCATTTGTTAATAGCAGGTTGATGCGTATGTCTATGGTTATAAAAGATCCAACATCAACACTGCTACCAATCTCACCATTCAAAGTACGATCAATATTACAGGTACATAATGCTGGCAACAAATCACATGCAGATTTTTATGGCAGGCAAAAACACCAGTTCCGAAATAATATTATACATATAACGTGCCAAAATACATATACTTAAGACTGACATAGAAATAATAGTGTGTATATATATATATATATATATATATATATATATATATATATAATACATATATATATAATACAAAAGGGAAAAGAACGCAAAACATCCAGATAGACGATACAAAGAAAACAAGGACGGGTCGTTCGACGTTTTCTTTCCTCAGTCAAGCACCAGATCATCCTCGCAATTTTGACTGATCATTCTTAAGATTGCGCCAATCTGACCAGCCCCATCGGAAAATATAAGCTAAGCGCATTAGAGTCCTTGGAAGAAAGCAGCGAACGCATACAAAAATAAGTACGGAAAAGCAGACAGTTTTTCACAAATTTAAATACTATAAAAATAATAACTGGACATAACAACAGGTGCCTTTCGACTAAGGACGAATTGGATTAAGCTGGGGCGTGTGGAAATGAAGCCTTACGGCAGAGATACAAGAGTTTCAGAAACACAGGGAAGAATATCGATGTTGCACGGACAACGGTCAGACCAAGAAATAAAGAACAGGCTTGGCCGAACGGCGGTCACGTGGGAAGCTAAGAGAGAGGAGTAGATGCAGAGAAAAACTTACAGGGACACAGTGAAGTGAAAAGTGGAGGGGAAGTGAGTAAGAAGAGAAGGCAAAGAAATGTGAGAGAGGGGGAACGAAAGAACGAAGAGTGGAATGAACAAATAGGCGTGAAGGGGCTAATAGACAGAAACAGGGTAGAGTATACACATGTGTATGTATGTATATGTGTGCGTATGATTGTGCGTATTTGTGTGTCTATCTGTGTGTGTTTGTGTGTGTGAGAGAGCTATGAATATAAGTCAGAGTGGAACGTTACTAGCGAAAATATCGTCAGATATAGGATATATGGGAAATATATGATATATAAGATAAATTGTCATATATATCTATTTACATACACACAAACAATTTATACAGTGTGAGTATATACATCGAACGAATATTTTTTAATTCCTCATTTTAAAGTAACATTTCGGCCAACATTGTACACAGACAAAAATATCATAGAACATAGGAAATTATTCATTCATAGTTTCGCCTTTAAATTTATTTATGCTTCTAAAATATTCAGATTTTATGCTCTATAAATCATATGAATTTTAATAACATTTGCATACGTTTTAAATTAAAGATACACAGAAGAGTAAACAATTCAAAACTTTAAATATTATATAAATTATTTTCTCTCTTCCGAATTCTAACTTTTTGAAGTTATTTTTTAAATGAAAGAATTTAATGATGGCAGTTTTCCAATATATACTATCGATGTATTTTGCTGGGAATATAATTGTCTCCAGATAATGCTACAAATATTAGTAGAACAATTTAAATAAACATGATATGACATGAAAATATACATATTTAAATGAAAAGCAATTAATGGACTACGTATTTCTATCCTCTAAAGAATTTGAAACGGCATACTAAATTACCGGTGATTAGATATTTAAATGAGGAATTTTATAATATATTCACACATCAATAACCGTCTCTTCTATGGTTGTGGACCAACGTGATGCCAGAAATCAAAGTGTTGCTTGATACGTCTGCACAATACAACAATATTAGTCGGAACGTACGAATCTCTGTCGAGATATGCATTGGGAAATCAATTGTGAAGTTCAAGAAGTAGAGCAATCGCACCGTAACTTAAGGATTCTTCTCCCCAGATTAATAAAAGACTTGTAGAAATTTCAGGTAACTCGTAACATTTGATCCGGTGGAAGGAGACTTAACTATTAATACTGGGCCTTTCGATGGAACAAGCACAAAATATTAGATCAGCTATCATTACCAAGGATGTTAATTCGAACTTATCACTACTGAGGTATATTTATTTGGAATTGTATACAACTTTGGAGCTATTGGCAAACTTTAGGAAATACATTTTAACACTTTTGGAAAAGTGGAAGACATTTATGTTCTCAGCAATTTATATAAATTTCACGAAAAGTAGAAAGGAGGAATGCCATAAAATCGCCGAAGGTATACATGTAAACAACAAAAGCTTATATATATATATATATATATATATATATATAGTGAGAATTTTAAAAAAATACAGAAGGCGTAGATGGGTGTGTAAACAACAAATTGATGTATTAGTTTAACGCCGCTACGCAACTGAGAAAGTCTTTTACGTTTCGAACCTACGTTCTTCGACAGAAAGGAAGGCAGAAATAAATAGGGAAAGAAAGCAGAAAAAGCTATAATATCTAGCGATCTATCATGACGAAAGACGGACAGAGAGGTCACACAGGAGTGCTAGGTAGAAAGGGGAGATAATAAAGTGGTGGTGATCCCAAAACGAAGGTGCACTTGCGTGTCTATGTGAGAGCGTGCATGTGCATGCGTGTGGAAGGGGGTGACATTGACGTGTTCGTGTGTGTGTGTGTGTGCATGTGTAGGTGTGTGGATAGGTGTAGGTGCTAGGAAGTGAGCAGTGGTAGTGTTTGCGCTGGTGTGGGTGCTGGGAAGTGGTCAGTGCTAGTGGATGCGGGGTGGTGTGATGTGGTGTGGTGGTGTGCGGTGTAATGTAGTGGTGTTGGGATGTGGAGGAGGCGAGAGTGGGGGATGTGAGCCTGGGTCTAAGGAATGTGGTGGGGTGGGATGTGATGTATAGTGATTGTGGGTTTGGAATGTGCACGGTTGGGGTAACGAGGGAGAGGTTGGCAATGAAGAGAGAAGGAGTGAAGAGAGGAAGTAGGTGCCAAACAAGAGAGGAGAGGTGGGTAGGTGGAAGTAGGTGTGAGAGGAAGAGAGGACAGAGGAGGATGGTTAGAAGAAGAGGGGGTTGAACCCATGTGGCGCAAAGGAGTAAGGGAAAAGATTAATCCCTGCTCACAGCGAAAACGGGAGTGCGGATGTCCCCTGTGCAAGGACAATCCGAATACAGACATGTGTGTGTGTGTGTATATGTGTATGAGCATGCGCACATATGTGTACGAGCGTGTGTGTATGCGTGTGTTTAAGCGCCTCATTTGTCGAAGATAATCTAGAACAATTGAAGTGATGATGTTGCCTGTTGAGCCAGAAACATATGTCTACATTTCTCTTCTTATCTTCAAATAATCAGGATGTTCTAAGCCAATTTCACGATTCTTCAGGATTAACCCACTCCAAATTTATAGTTAGTACAACTTACCACTATGCTATGGGTCTCATCTATCTGAAAGAATGGATCTTGTACGTTATTTAGCATAACCTTAATCGTCTTAAATGTCTAATTATTTCATTTATTCTCAACCGCTCATTAAAGAGGCGCAGTTTATTTTTTTCTTCTTCTAATCTTTATATCTGGAAAATATATAAATAAATATATATATATATATATATATATATATATATATATATATATATATATATATATATATATATATATATATATAGGAGTAAACACATAAATGTGAAACAAGGTGGAAAAAAGAGTACTCAAATACCAGTGGTAGAGTAATATGCTTTATTTAAAGCAGCAGAAAATTCAACAAAACTGTTACTCTGAGTTTCCGTTGCCGTTCATCGGACAGTTTTTTCTAGCAAAAACTGTCCGATGAACGGCAACGGGAAACTCAGAGTAACAGGTTTTGCTGAATTTTTGCTGCTTTAAATAAAGTATATATTGATATATATATTGATATATATATATATATATATATATATATATATATATATATATATAATATATATATATATATATATATATATATTTATGCTATATTTATGTTCCGTTTTATTTCACACAACGGTTTTCTTTTTAATTTTTACTACGTCCAGTATGTTATGTACATAGACACGGGCAATTATATAAATTTCCTGATAATCACATGATAAATACAGTAAAGAAATATATGTAAGGTTTCTCTAGGCATCTAGCTAACTTGATAATTATCTTGATATCAAGTTTTCTGCTCATTGCTAGTCATTTGCAGAAATCCGGTTATCTCACCGTAGCTATCACATTGTTAGAAAAATTGCTGATGGGTTGTAAAATTTAATTGTAACATATGCAGTTCTACATATACATAAATATGTACAGGGATATACACAAACACAGATACTTACATATATAGAGATATGAAATTAAGAGTATTAATAATGAGAATAAGCATTATATTTTTTTTAAATAGTGAATACTGAAATGTATTCGTTCCACTAAAATTCTTCGAAGCACTGTCACAGCATGGCCGTAGTCTAATGACTGAATCAAGTAAATGATATGCGTGTGTGTGTGTGTGTGTGTGTGTGTGTGTGTATGTGTGGTTAGAGATATCGAAAATACAAATAAACACATACAACAAAAGACAACAGGACGTACACAGAAAATATAATAAACTGACGCTCAGTTTCAGATGGAAAAAAAAAGGGTGTGAAACGTTCGAGCCCTCTTCGGGAGAAATAGGAGAGAGGAAAGGCTCGCAGTCAATGGGGGTGAATCCTTAGCGTACATAGGTGGCGCGGTGGCAGAACAGTCAGCACGCCGGGCGAAATGCTTAACGGTATTTGGTCTGTCGTTATGTTCTGAGTTCAAATTCCGCCGAGGTCAACTTTGACTTTCATCCTTTCGGGATCGATTAAATAAGTACCAGTTACGCACTGGGGTCGATATAATCGGCTTAATACCTATGTGTGTCCTTGTTTGTCCTTGTGGGTAGTAAAGAAATGGGTATTTCGTCAGTCTTCAACGTTATGAGTTCAAATTCCGCTGACGTCGACTTTGCCTTTCATCATTTCGGGGTCGATAAATTAAGTACTAGTTGTGTACTGGGGACGATGTAATCGACTAAATCCGTTTGTCTGTCCTTGTTTGTCCCCTCTATGTTTAGCTCCTTCTGGGCAATAAAGAAATAAGAATCCTTAGCGCACATGAAAAAAAAAAGAAACAAAACAGCATTTTATTCGTTCAGTTTCAGCCAAGGTCAACTTTCAGCCAAGGTCAACATTCCAGGGTCCATAAAATAAGACCCAGCTGAGCACGGAGATCGCTGTCACTAAATTATTCATCACCCTACAATTACTAACTATCATTTCCAGTGCTGTAAGGGGACGAAACTCGCAGAATAGTTAGCACGCCGGGCTAAATGCTTGGCATTTCATCGCAGGTGTCGATTTTGCCTTTCATCATTTGAACATTTGGGGATAATGTAATAGACGTAATTCCTTTCTCGAAACTGCTGGCCTGCCAAAATTTTAACGCAGTCTTTCGCCAGTGCTAAAATCTCTCTGTGCCATCATTAATTATGCACGTTTATAATGCTTATACGCTCATTATTACTAATCAATGAATTACACTGGATACTGCTGAGGGCATATATTTCTTGGTAAAAATATCAAAGAATATATTCGGCTGACAGATTTTCAGAATATATTGCACTATAGAATTTTGTGCATTTAGTTTGCCAGCTTCTACATGTAAAATTGAGCGTCGAACAAAATATATCTGGGAAATATTTTCAAATATAAAGGGGTAAAGACCTCCTTCGGTCATGAATGACCATGGGATTGCACCTAGAAAGTTACCCTCCTAGACACAAGTCCGGGCAAGGTTGTTTATGGAAGACCAGCAGTCGCCCATGCATACCAGCCTCCCCTCTCCACGCCACCAGTGTTATCCAAGGGAAAGACAAAGGTCGATACAGCTTGGCACCAGTGACGTCGCTACTCATTTCTACAGCTGAGTGAACTGGAGCAACGTGAAATAAAGTGCCTTGCTCAAGAACACAACACCCAGCCCGGTCCGGGATTCGAGCTCACAACCTCACGATCGTAAGCTCGACGCTCTAACGACTGAGCCATGCGCCTTCACTAGTATATTTTCAAATATACTAAGGTAATATATATATATGTAAAAATTATGCTTCCGTTTTTTTAATTTTTAGTAAGTCCAATATATTATGTACATAGACACGAGCAATTCGCAACATTTTTTAGTAACTCATCTCCCTCCGGGGGCGCCTTCGTCTGTCTGAGACATTATTGCTTCTATCTGCGTTTCGAGAAGTGTAGCGTAGAAGAGGAGACAAGGCTGAAAATAACCGATGGGTTTGTGTGTCTGTCGGGGTGTCTGTGCGTGTGTGTGTGTGTTCTACCGTGTGCGTGTATGTGTATGTGCATGTGTGTGCGTGTGCATGTATGCGTTTGCGTGTTTGTGTAGCTATGCCTGTCAGAATATATATATATATATATATTATATATATATATATATATATAATATATATATATATATAATATATATATATATATATATAATATATATATAATAATAATAATAGTACTAAGTATATACATAACGGATTGGGTAAATATAATCTTAGAGATGTGAGTAGTGAAATTAAACTTAATAAATCTCATAAAAATAGGGATGATACTGTTATTAATATTTTGACATCTAATGTATTTAATAATATACAAATTAAGTATGTAGGAAAATGTCGTGTGAATCTATAGTCAAAAATTAATACGAATAATATGCATATCTTAAGTAGGTTTAATGATAATAACAATAATAATAATAATAATAATAATAATAATAATAATAATAATTAATAATAATAATAATGCCGATACACACAGATAGAGAAATTAAGGCCAACAGACCAGATATAGTTGTCAGAGATCATGAAGAAAAAAAATGCTTTCTAATTGATGTATCAATACCGGCAGATGACAACGTGTCTCTAAAAGAAATGGAGAAACTCTCAAAATACAAAGACCTGGAAATAGAGGTAACTAGAATGTGGAACCTGAAAACAGAAACAATTCCTATCATAGTAGGCGCATTAGGCATGATAAAAAATATTCAGACAAATACATAACAAAAACACCAGGACTTACAAACACATATAACATACAGAAAATTGCACTACTAGGCACTGCACACATCCTACGCAGAACACTTTCCATACAATAACCATCAGAGCATCACAACAAATCACAGCACATACCAAGGCACACAGAGCTGCGCTCGGTAGTGAAGTGAAAGCACGCTATAGAAATAAAACTACTGAATAATAATAATAAATAATAATAATAATAATGATAATAATAATAATAATAATAATAATAATAATAATGATAATAATAATAATAATAATAATAATAATAATAATAATAATAATAATAATAATAATAAGTTTAAATTTAAGAATAGAAAATATATTCTGTTTGTTAATTTTGATAAATAGGAAAATAACTTTGATAAAGGTAATAAGATGTGTTTTATTATTCCTTTTGCAAGACAAATAAAAACAAATTTTCTTAAATCTTTCTACAGATATATATATATATATATATAATAATAAATATTAGGGAATAAATCCAAATTTACAGGGAAAAAATCAGATTTAGGATTAAATCCAATTTTATAGTAAAATATTATAACATATTATTAGAGACAAAACCACTATTTTGCAAAACAAACAAGGAAAGACTTAATCAATACATGAAATTTTAATAAATAGTAAAAAAAACCGCCACTACAATTGTTTCTTGTCTTGATCGACAATCTTCAGGTGGACTTCCAATCTAAAATATCAATATTTTAAAATATAAAAATAATAATTTTAAAATAATTAAAGTATGAATGAAAAAATATAAATATATAATCCATATATAACCTATATATAATCCATATATAATCAATATATAAACTAAAATAAACCTATCAACAATTAAATATAAAATATAAAATATAAAATATAAAATATAAAACAAAACAAAAAAATAATAATAATATAATAATAAACTATATATACACCCATACACATATACCTAATTATATATAACCATATCTAACTACATACACTAAATCACACCCCTATATATATATCCCTATACATACACATAAAAACGTCTAGGCAACTATAAATAAATAAAATAGCTAAATACTTCAACACAATACTTATTCATACTCCCACACACACACACATACAACCCACAGGGAGATTTTATCATTATATGTTTTTATGAGTTTTGGTTTATCATGGTAGGTTTGTTAAGGAATTCGTAGTAATTTGTGTCTATTTGCGATGTCTGTTGTTTTATTGCATTGTTTCATTCATAATTTTTAAGTAGTGTTAGTTTTACCAAGTGAATATAATTTTTAATTCCATTTATTCTATTTCTCCGTTCATAATTTTAAGTGATGTCCGTTTTCTAGAGCGTGAATGTGGGTTGTATGTGTGTGTGTGTGGGAGTATGAATAAGTATTGTGTTGAAGTATTTAGCTATTTTATTTATTTATAGTTGCCTAGACGTTTTTATGTGTATGTATAGGGATATATATATAGGGGTGTGATTAGTGTATGTAGTTAGATATGGTTATATATAATTAGGTATAGTGTATGGGTGTATATATAGTTTATTATTATATTATTATTATTTTTTGTTTTGTTTTATATTTTATATTTTATATTTTATATTTTATATTTAATTGTTGATAGGTTTATTTTAGTTTATATATTGTTTATATATTGATTATATATGGATTATATATAGGTTATATATGGATTATATATTTATATTTTTTCATTCATACTTTAATTATTTTAAAATTATTATTTTTATATTTTAAAATATTGATATTTTAGATTGGAAGTCCACCTGAAGATTGTCGATCAAGACAAGAAACAATTGTAGTGGCGGTTTTTTTGACTATTTATTAAAATGTTATGTATTGATTAAGTCTTTCCTTGTTTGTTTTGCAAAATAGTGGTTTTGTCTCTAATAATATTATATATATATATTATATATATATATATATATATATATATATATATATAAATATTCTGAATAGGGAATATAAATATGATAGAATAATTAACAATAAAACGGTTAGAATTGTTATTTCAGTATCTAAAATTTTATTGCGAAATATCTCTTCGAAAAATAGCAATAAATTAGATACTTTTCATATTAATAACTAACACCAAGAATGGACGTAATCTAAATCATGTAGCAAGAACTTTTGATTGTAGGTTTAATGATAAATGTTATTTCAATAATTTTTGTATTCAAAAGACACTTATATACAAATGTCGAGTAGAATCTGAAGGAAATATTTAATATTAAATTGGGTCAACAGTTAATTTCATGAAACGACGTATTGCAAACCATTAATATAGAAACAGAAATAAGCTGTGTATAAACAGTTTAAGTAAAGATATATGTAAATTAAAGGATAATGATAAACTGTATAAGGTTAAATGGAAAATTCTAGATATTACAAAACTGCTGATAATGTTTAAGTCTTCAGGATATAGGTTTCGAAAATATAATTATATTGAAGTGATTATTTGGAGGATAATTGGATATAAAACTACATCAATGTTTGATAGTTAAATGTTATATCATAATATAATTTTTAGAATGTGCATATATATATATATATATATATATATATAATATATATATATATATAATATATATATATATATATATAGATAGATAGATAGATATGTGTATGTATGTATCTATATATATATAGCGGCATGCATATATGTATATATCTACTTTTTCATCTGCAAGCTATTTATTTGTATACGTGTGTGCATGTGTATATATATATAGATATATATGCGAAAGTGTATACTATTATTATTCTTATTATTCAGTAAATCGATTGGAATCATTTACTTACTATCAATATTTTATTAAGTAATATTATATTAATGATTTATTAATGTAAAGGTATATTGTGAGTAAATAATATTAAAATAATTCCATTATATTATAATTCTGTACTAGCTATAATTACTGAAAATAGCAGGTTTTCAAGTTGTACAGTTTATAATCATAATTAAAAGTATAATTTTATTTTATTTTATTATTATTTGTGTTTTACTTTTATTTTTATCTGAATATATATTCAAATATATGGGTATATATATATGCATATCTATGTACATGTATATATATATATAATATATATATATATATATATATATATATATATATGTGTGTGTGTATGTGTGTGGGTGTGTGTGTGTGGTGTGTGTGTGTGCGTGTGTGTATGTGTGTGTACTGATATCTGCATATATGTATCTGTTGACTCATATTTGTGAATTATCAAATATTTAAGTATTTGAATAAATGAATACTGGTATATTATGTCTTTATAAATGTATATACATATATTGTATGGATATATCTGTGTTTGCGTATATGTGTATATATATGTATATATACATACATATATATATAATATATAATATATATATATATATATATATATATATAATATATATATATATGTGTATATATATATGTACGCATGTATGTGTGTGTCTCAGTGTGTGTATGTGTGTGCATTATAAATATGAAGGTATGTTATATTCCTCTAGTATAATAAGTCCTTTTAGTACAGATAAAGAGCAATTTTGATAATGACATTGAAGCCTTGAGGAAGTTTTAAATTATGTTATTTTACGTCGAATTATCTTAAATTTAATTATATTAATTTATATGAAATTTTATAGTAGACCCTATTCTGAATATTATATATTTCTAGTATAATATTATGAAAGCATTTAGTTATATACATATTGATTTAAATTGCATTATTTCCCTTGAAAATAAGAAAGTTTTATTTATTTGTGTAAAAATTAGTATAGAATAAATTTATTCTTGCAGAAATATTATTCATTGTACGTAATATTAAAAACATACTTTGTAAATTAATTTTGTGAAATTCTGTCTGTTCTATTCCTCTGTAAGTGTAAATGCATATAAACACTGCGATGAGACTTTTCCTCTAAAAATTAAGTAATTTCAGTTTTAGGTTTAAATATTGCTATTTACCCATATGTGGAGGCGCAATGGCCCAGTGGTTAGGGCAGCGGTCTCGCGGTCGTAGGATCGCGGTTTCGATTCCCAGACCGGGCGTTGTGTGTGTTTATTGAGCGAAAACACCTAAAAGGCTCCACGATGCTCCGGCAGGGGGTGGTGATTCCTGCTGTACTCTTTCACCACTCTTTCTTCTGTTAGCCTGCTCGCTTAGCCAGCGGGGTGGCGTCATTCGAAGGCTAAAACAATGCGAACGCATTGTGACCAGCGATGTGACGCAACATCTGATGGTCTGGTCGGTCACGTGATTTACCCATATATAAATTGTGTATCGTTATTTTCATAGCATTTACTTTTTAATAATATGAAAGAATGAAAGGCGTATTTTTTTATTTAGTCATGGTTTATTAAATACGTTTTTAAAATTTTGTTCCTGGTAATTCAAAAATCTTATCGGCTAAAATACATTGAAACTAAAACACTTAATAGTATACAGATTTATTTTATGGCCGTTGCATTAGCTTATTTTTATCTTTGTTTTCATTTTATATTATTGATGCCCACGTTGAAAAACAAATGTATATTTTGTTGTGTCTGGGGAGAGTCATTTTTTTTTTGTACCGTATAATGTAAACACACTCACCGGTAAAATTTCCACTTTTTTCTTATTTTTATTTTCCTAAAATTTTCGTTGCGTCTTGCAACCATTTCAATAGTCGTGACCATTATTTACACTGCATTCCTTTTTTGCTTGTTTGTGCGCACATGTGTGGGTCAGTATGTGTGTGTGTGTGTGCCTATGCGTGCATGCATGTACGTATGTATGTGTATATGCATGTATGCATGTGTATGTATGTATATATGTGTGTGCATCTGTATGTATGTATCCTGTATATTCATGTGGCTTGCATGTCCGTTATTGTGTATCTTCTATGTATGTGTGTGTGTGAGCGTGTGTTTGTATATCTATGCACCTCTGTCTCCTTGTGTGTGCATGTCTGTGTGTGTGTGTGTGTGTGTTATGAAACTATGTACTATGTTTGTATATATGGATGGATGTGCATCTCTATATGTGTGGATTCGTGTCTTCATATGTGTCCTCGAGTGGAATAAAGTGTGTGTGTATATATGATCACGTGTCTCAGTCTCCATTTGCGTATGTGTGCTTGTCTGTTCTTATAACCTATGTACCTATCCGTCTGTATGTTGATCTATTTATTTTCATATCCATATGCTTACATACAAAACGTGTATATTTAAATTGGATCTGCGAATCCTTATATATAAAATAATTGCACAAATGAGATTCTTGCCGACAAATAATGGATTTTTATAATTCTATTATGGGTAAGAATCGAAACAATTGTCATTAATTTCTCTTTAAAATATATTGTTTATTATATTATGTTATATCATTATAAGAATAAAATATCATAGTTTTATGCTAATAATTTTTGCATTGGCAATTGTTAAACATGTTTCCCTTTTCTATTCATTAATATATAAATATATTTCTGTTTATCTGTTTTCTCAATTAGAGTAAAACTTTGATGAAAGTACTTATCGTTATACAGCATGTCGAAATTCGATAATGTTATATTTAAGAATTATGTACTTCCGTGCAATGTACACGGGGTCAGCGGTAAACCCAGAGGCCCCTGCATAGGCAGTGCCATGGCTGAAATCATTAGACATAATTTGAGAAGAAAGCAACTCGAATCATTACATCAGTATTTACTTTTGAACTTAGTGCATAGAGTTCATTTAATTCCTACTTGAAACTTTACAATAATATTTAATTATTCACTTAATAAGGAACACAAACAGTCATTCGGTGCCTTCAAGTCGCTGGTGAATACACAGTGAATACGATTTCCATAAATGTTTCTTACATCGAAATGTGCACCAATTAGACGATGCACTCGAAATATTACAATTGATTGAGAACCAATCTCATTTCAGAATTATGTAACACTTGATATTATTATAATAGGACATCTCTATATTAAGCCATTCATCTATCACCTTGAATACTGTTTTCTTTCGGGCTTCAAGAAAGACATTCAAATTGCTTACCGAATGTATACCCAATGCCGGTAAGACTTATATATTCCCACTATTTTGTAACATTAGAGTATTGTTGTCATTAACAAAATTGAACTTTATATAGATACGAAAATAAACATACAAATAACAGAATAGTGGTGACAACAACATATATCCGCACTCAATATAATATTAGGTTTTATTTTCTCATGAAATGTTATATTTTAAAGGTAATAATAAAATGTTTCATAAGCGTTAAAGAACTGATTTATTTAATCAAAGTATGATCCATGTTCATTATTGACGTTTAGCCAACGTTTCTCTCTGTCATATATTCCATATTTAAAATAAAATTCATCTTTTGCTGTGATTAACTGTCCGAATGCTTCAATTAACTTTTATTTATTTAAGAATGATTTATTGCTTATGAAAAGCTCAAAATTCTTAAATAAGTAATGATTAATAGGATAGATATCAGCGGAATGGTGAGAATATTGCAAAATCTCATAATTCTGCCTGTGCCACTTTTTGGACCGTGCATTGTCGTGGAGAAAAATCGGGCCGTCCCTATTCAGTCGTGTGGGTTGCTTCGTTTTCAAATTCTCATGCATGCAATCAATTTCCTGACAATTTAATGTTGTTGTTACTGTTCTTTCTTGTTGCAAAAATGAATAATGTGTAACTCTTTTCGCAGATAACCAATAGTGGGTTTGGGTAGTGTTTAGGTAACTTTCCTGAATATAAGCACTGTCCTGTTCTCCTGCTGTTGTCAAAGATTATACGTTGCTCAGCACTAGTAATGATTTGATGCAAAATGGTATTTTCCGAGTCGTGTCGATAAAGCAATAAGGGGCACACTTCAAGGCGTGTTTTTTTAATCTCGTTCAGTGGATGTGGAACAAATCTATCCGTTTTATTGATTTTTCCAACTTTTTACAGGTATCCAAAAACAGTTGTGCGAGATGTTTGGATTTCTGATGGAGGTTTTCGAACCTTTCTTCTCGGATTTTGTTCAACCGAAGCATATCATCAATCATGCCGAATAACTGATTTTGACCTACCCCTCTGAACCAGAGCTTTGGAACCATCTCTGAACACTTCTGATATCAACAAAACGATTACCAAAGGCCCGCTTGATATTCCATAGATCTTCTGCTGCAAAGTGACTGAGTTTGTACTCATACGAGAAAATCACGCAACATAGTTTGGTTGTTATCCTTTTCATAAGGCATATAGCTATGGATTCTGTATACCAATATTGTTGGGAAAGATAAAGAGTCAAGATTAAATGCAAGGTATATAATATTGAGATTGTAAATGACAGAAATAACAAGTAATTAAAAATGCAACATTTCATGAGAAACAACCTACTATATATTTTAGCATAAAAGGACAAAGTAACATCTGTGAATTTCTCTAAAACAAACTGCCATAACTTACATGCAGATGAATAGCCACGTATGTGACTCAATAAATTGTGATAGACAGGTCAAGTGTGAAACGGTCAGTATGAGGCCAGTGATATAATTCCAAAGACACCAACTGTGACGTTGAATGAGTTTGATAAAATTAAAATAAATAAAAAGAAAAAATAGAAATGTGTTTTCAAGAAGTAGTCTTCCTCAAATAACTACGTATATAGGGATGTATATAAACAAACTATCAGAACTATCATCTTACCTACCAACAATAATTTGATAACGTGAAAAGAATTTTTGAAAAACGTTTTGAAAATAATTGTTGATACTTTGTCAATGCGGTGGTAATAAAAATATGTGAATATCGCAATAAGATAAACAGAAGTAGGAAATGGTAAATATACATGGAATTACTCTATGGAGCTTCTTTTTAAGATATATTCATAAATATACAAGTTTTAATCCTCAAAATATGAGAATCATGTGCGAAATATTCAACTCTTTTTTTTTACCTATCTTTCTTTCTTTCTCCTCATCTGTATATACATATATACATACATACATATATATATATATATATATATATATATATATATATATATAAATATACATATATATAAATATAAAGGGGGCAGCGATGCACCATTAACCAGCTGGCGGAAGGTCTGCCTAGGGTTAAGTTAGTAGTAACATGGAATAGCTACTGTGATGTGGCGATTAAGTTTAATTGTTAGTATAGTTACTACTCTGATTTCTCCTTGATATTTTACAACCAGCTAGTTTGGTCATATATATATATATATACACCACACACACACACACATATATATATATATATATCTGCCATGTTAGATCGTTAGCCACTACACACATTTTTTCTCTCCTTGTTTTCTCTGTGTCCCTTTCTCTAGAAGAGCGTCGTAGGCTCGAAACGTAAAAGACTTTCTTACCTTCCAAAGCGTCAAACAAATACACGTGCTTGTTGATACACCTGTGTTTTGATTTTCTATATATTTTCACTATGTACATATGCACATGCATACGTAAGTACATGCAAATATATACATAAACACATATCCACGAGTATGGTTGTGTGATAAGAGTAACAATCGAACAACGCGTTGTCATAAATCAATGGTTACTAGTTACAGTGATTTGACTGAAAGGTAAAGATTACTTATTCTAGCACTATTACTAACAGCATTCCGAGATCTTTGGATACAGTATACATACAAACGAGTAATTCTGGGTACTAATGGAAAACTCAGGTTAGTAGGGACTGAGATTTGTTTTCTCAGTAGTAACTTTATCAAAAGTCTAAGTTGGTGATACTGAACAAAACCTAACTAGAGTAAAATGAAAAAAAAATGAAGTTATATGCAAATACATCTATCATAATGTAAAGTATGGTATTACGGATACGATAATAATTTCTCTGGAAAAATGGTTTACATGCACAACGATAATACACTCACATATACCATGCGGCTAATTCGTTATAGCTTCTCACTATAATCTAATGCAGCTTTGAGTAGGTTCCTTCAGCTGAATTTTATAACAGCGCAGCATGTATTCGCTGGAAATGCTATAGATTTATCATATATTTGACACCTCATAATTATATGTTTATAGTGTATATATGAAACATCCAATGTGTGCTCAGCAGAAAGAGATTATTTTACATACGATATTGTACTTGGTATCGGCGGTTAATTATCATTGCATATTCCACATCAAATAATACACAGAATTCTATGGCTTTACTTAGAGATAGTTTTCTGGCATATATGAATATGAAACTAAAATCAAACTCATACTGCTCTTGAAAAATATTCATATTTTCGATCTAGTTTTATAAAAATAAGTTTATATTTTATTTTCTTAATGTTTATCTTCCAAACATGTATTCGATTTATTTATTTTGAATCAGTTATATGTATGTTTGTACGTATACGTGTGTTTATGTAATTATCTATGTATGCATGCATGTATATTGCATATTTGTTTTTCCTATGTAATGCAAGTCATATGCAGAATCAATGCAACACATCTGCATTCAATGCGCTGTAAAGATATTTTTTTCGTTTCTTCATTATCATGGAAGACATATTTCAGAAAATCATATTTTTCAATTGAATTGCTATAAATGAAGTCGAAAGCTTTTTGAAAGACAGGTTTAATGTATTTTAGAAATAAGTACGATTGGAATTTAGAGCAAAAGCAGTGTTTAATAGCTACGAGAGAAATAACACAAAATTAGGGATTATTCATTTATGTTGGTAGTCAATGTTGCTATAACAACCAATTTAATAAAAGTGTTGAACAGCTAACAAAAGAAGTTTAACAGACATGAATGTGTATGGTAGCGAACTTACACTAGCATACAATATATATTTCAATAAGGAAATTTTTATTTTTCACCAAACGTTTTATAATTTCGATGAGCGTGTCTGCATATCATTACATGTTATACGGCTTCATTATTGCAGTTAGGGAAATATTGTAAATCGTATATTAGTTTTATCTTCATGATCCAAGTTTTACAATGGTTCTTAGTGATGTAAACGATGCTGTATTAACGTGACATCGAATTTAATAAAGTTTCCTAAACAATCCTTCATATAAGATAGGAAATTGGGGAGAATGCTAAGCTATAAATAATAAAAATCCATTTGTAAGTAATCACTTGGAGATGAGATACTAGAAACGTACACACACATATATGCCTATGCATGTATGTATATATATATATTTTTTCGTAGTGACTTCCTTCATCCTATTGTTAAAGCATGACACATGTCTTTAAATTACTCTATGGCTTTAATTGCCTTTTTCTAAAATATTCGGGATTTTGTACTCTTCCTTAACGTTCTTCTGATTGTAATTCTAACTTTATAAAATGAGAAAATATAACGTGAAACGAGGTGCTTCAGATTTTCAGATTTTGAGATAAAGTATTCTTCACAAAGTTTGCAGACTATCAATTTGTAAACCTGTTCTATTTTGCAGAAATTTTCATTTCGCCAGCGTTATAACCCATAATTACAAAACTTATTTTCATTCCCAAGAAAAACGCAAAGCAGCTAGAGAAATCAGCAAAATATTGACATTAAACGTCTGCCATTCTAAAGGTAACCAGATTATTAATTTCCTAAAGCCAAGATGTGGGCGTCTTAAGTATGCTTCCTCTCGCAAGATTTTCAATGAACGATGAAGAACTGGTGCTGCGATCATGCCTGCATTTCACTCATACTATTAAAACAGAGCGCATCAAAAACAGTAACTCGTCGTTTATTGCCGTACGTTAAAAAGCATTGGGTATTTCATATTTGTATTGTGATAGGTCATTTTTCTTCAACAAATAAGCATTCAATTGCCACTTGTAAGTTTTCTTTACATTTTCGCCTTCTCCCACTATATCGTGTTCAGTACGAATTTTGATGCATCGTTAATATTACCAAATTCATTAAGACTCATTTGATCTCAATAGCAGATTGCTCATTCACGTTCTTGCAAACAAAGACAATATTTACAAAATCTGGATGGGATATTAATATTACAAGCTGGTGTGTGCGAACTCTGTTTTATTACAAGAGTGAATGTAGGCCTGAAAGACGCACTGCCCTTGTTGCCTGCGAAATGAGCCGATATGACATAAGTACATTTTTTTTTCAAAGACGTGTTTGGAAGGTGACGATCAGCTTGAGAAAGTAGGGGGAAGCTACACTATTTCTAAAAATGGAAACCAAAGGAGGAGAACAGGGCGACTGAATTTGGTTTACCGGTTTGATTTGACGTACTTTAGAAGATGGAGGTTTCTGTCATTATGAATTAGCGTTTCATGACACAATGTCTACACAGGAAAGGTTGCCGATTTAATACTCTAAGTACCTTATATCCAACTCTGGTGACGATGAAACTATACTCTACGCCCAGCTGAGAGCTGTGCAAAGGAATTCCCCATATCAGAGAAAGTCATTCTACTGGGTTGTTTCAATGTCAAGGTTATAACAGATTGGCAAACATGGAACTCACATACGCATTTCAGTGTAAGGAAGGTGAATAGCAATGGCCTTATGTCCTACAGCTTTGAGATGAATATGGCCTTTACATTGCAAGCACTTAATTTATGCCCAATTGTAATCACACTACAACATTGATGCGCTCGAGGTCAAAGCTTAGGAAGTTGCTGGATTATGTTATCATTCTCAAAACTGATGTTTACAAGATTAGTAATGACAAGGCCGTTCATAAATCACAGTGATGGAGAGAGCATGGCTTGGTATAACAAATTACCGGATTGCAATTAGAGGGAAAGCCGAGGACCTTTTGGTTATTCCTAGACGCCTGGATGTCATTATATATATGATTCTACTGTGAGGAAGTAGCTTCCGAATTGTTTATCAAGGATTGTAAGTATTACAACTTATGGGTAGTTTTGAGTTCATGATCTTCAATGCAATGCTAAAAGACATGAATATGCTACAGGCAGTCGTATGGAATTGTTTGATGAGAATGATGCTAAAGTTCAGAGATTTCCCTCTGCAAATTATATGCAGTACTGCACAAAGTGTTATTGGTTGTACAGTAGAATCTATCACATATACATTTTAAGGGTACAAAATTACTCTCTAAGTCTGCATAGTCTTCCTTGCTTTCCAAGCAAGGCTCTACGCTACTTACTAAATCAACAGAAATCACAGATCGCTGGATTGAACATCTTTTTGAATATATAAACCCCGAGTCGGTTGTAGATGATGCTGTACTTGGCACTATTCAATAAACACTTGTCATTAGCAACGTGGACACTGCACACTGAATGGAAAAGGTAGCAACAGCAATAAGAAACTCGAAATTTTGTAAACAATGCTAAAGACGGCATTTATGTTGAAGTCTTAAGCATTGGCGATGGCGGTATCAGAGAGAATCTTCATGATATTATTTATGTCGTCTGGAGAGATGATGTTGTTTCAAGAGACTGGAAATCTGCAATTATCCTTTGTCCCTATAGAGGAAAGGGAGTCAGAATAAACTGTGGAAACGAGAAACGTATTGCTCTGCTCTCTGCTGCAGGAAACGTTGAATAAATACTTGAATAGCTGAAATTATACCTCTGAAATAACTAGCTTGTAAGTAACGTCCTATCTGATTCTGAATGTGACTTTCATTCTGGCAGAGGTACAATGAATAGGAATTTTACTGGAAGATTATTTCAGAAATTGTGCTACGTGCAGAAATTGGATCCCATTCAGGTTTTCTTTCATTTAACTAAGGCCTGCGATTCTGGGAACGGGACATCTCATTGGAAGTTACTCAGAAAAAAATATAGTTGCCCAAACCACTTGATGTCGATCAACAAATTATTTCTTGCTGGCATGGAAGCATGGTTCAATATCAGTAGTTTCAGTCAAAGTGACATACCCCAACTCTATTTTCCTTGCGTTTTACTTCTATCATAACCCATGCTTTTGCTGTGGATTGCCCTTCTTGGGTATAAGTGAAGTCCCGATCTGCTGATCGTCCCTTCAGCTTGCGTCAATTCTTTGCCAATTCGAAAGATTCTCAGACACGTATTCATGTCCTCTTTTACGTGGATAATTGCTACTTAGTTACTCCTATAATCAAAGATCATAGATCACATTTCATGGATCACATTTCTGCATCTACTTATTTGTGTGTGTATGTGTATGAGTGTCCGTATGTCTGTGGTGTGTATGTGCTGTACGAGGGATCTAAAATTTCGTCTGAAAATGCATTCAACAGGTGTTGATATTTAACGTAGAACAACAGAGGATGGCCTCTTTAAACGGTGGGTGCGATAAGGTTGTACTTCGCATTCCTTAAAAATTCAATTTTAATTTCAATTGGTAACACTCATGCAGTGAACGGTATTGAGTTATCCAGTCAGTTAATGTAATAGAGTCGTTAAACCGCGTATGAAATAACTCCAATATTTCACACATACAGACAAACATATTCATTTTCACTCAATCTGTCTCTCATATACACACGCACATACATGCACACACACATGCACAAATACATGTATATACAAATATATATATATATATATATATATATATATATATATATATATATATATATATATATATATATATAATATATATATATATAAATATACATATATATATGTATATATATATATGTATGTTTGTATGTATGTATGTATAATGTATATTATTGTCCTTAACTCGCATTCTGTTATTTATTTCCGAGGATTGCCTCTTGACATATTCGATGCAATAAGTAGATTTTCTGTAGATCTGTGTCTAGAAACACTTCAATATCTTCCGCCCTCTATAATCATTCTTGCAAACATGCATTTTACGTATTTCATCATTGTCTATCTCTGAAGAATATACAGTTATTGCTGATTCCTAACCTTTCAGAAGTTAAATTAGTTTTCAATTTTCCATGTAGTTTACCTATATAAATTTGCGTTTAAATGGCAAATCTAACAAGGGTGAAGTATTCGGAAAAGTATTTCTTGTATGCCATTCTACTAGAATGTGTGATCGGCCTTTTCCATTGCTTCATTAAACAGATAATGGGTACCGTTGATAACATTCTATAAAAGCTTGCGGTATATGGATGTCCTGAATCCATTCGTCGTTCGTGTTATTAATAGATATGTGTTATTAATAAATACGACAAGTGCGTCCTTGAGTTCCTGCCAACGAATTTTGAACGAGGAATTGCGAATGAAAACACTTGCACAAAATTTGTGCCTCGATTGCTCACGAAAGATTAAATGCAATCACAAATAAGTGCGTGTCGTGAACTGAAAGAACTGCTGGAAGTTGATCCAGACTTCTATTCGAAGGTCATTGCTGGTGACGAAAGCTGGTGCTACCACTACGGCCCGGAAACGAGGCACCAATCAATTCAATGGAAGCGTTCGATATCACCACGCCCCACAAAAGCGTGTTTATTGACATCCAATGTCAAGAACATGCTGATTTGCTTTAACGATTCGTAAGAATTTAATTTGTTCATCCTGTTAATCTGTTAAGCTGACATTTTACATGGCAGGTCTTATACCCTCGTCTTGCTCCCTGTGACTTTTTTCTTCCTGAGAATGGAAAAAAGTTCTTAAAATAAAACGTTTTAGGAATGTGGAAGACGTGAAAATAAAAAAATAACGACGGAGGTGGTCAAGGGCATAGTTTCGCATTCAGGATTTCTTTGACAGCGGAAAACGCATCTGAAACGATTCATTTCCTCAAATGGAGAAGATTTTGAAGGCCACAAATATGTAAGCTCAAAATAATTTTACAAAATCCCGGTTTCTTTTGCGTACCCATTCCTATGTGTGTGCATGTATGTGTGTGTGTGTATGTGTGTGTGTGTGTGTGTGTGTATGTGTGTGTGTGTGTGTGCGTATGTGAAAAATGATGCGCTTCTTTAGACAGTAAAATTATGGATATCTTGAACTCTGCATCTTTTATAGATCTCCACATGTAGAGAGAAATACGTCACGTAAGCATAGATTTCTAGACGAATAATTAGGATTTAAAAAACAAGTATTTAATTATCAATAATAACAATAAAACGTATTAATGATCGTCAATGTATTTTATTATTTCAATGCCAACGTATTACCTTCATTCTAAAATATATTAATCAATTTCCGGTAACACATAAAATCGGAGTATATTTAGTTTCTATCGTATTTTGAATGATAGACTCCATATCGCTCTTCATTATTCGAGTCGTAAACGGATTTGCTCTTAGTCATTCTTTTTTTTTCTTTTCATTTAATGATATTAAATTATACAGCGAGCAAACAATGTCATGCACATCAATGGAGAGAAAAACCTTTCAGCTGTGACTTGTTTCTCGTTTTAATTTCAGCAAAGTTTTAATTTCAGCAAGTTAGCGTAGAATATATATCGTATTTATTATGAGAAACAGTCACAGCAAATATACATCCATTTCCCAGGTATCTCGTGAATTACTTGCCAAATATCCTCTTACAATTTGGTGGGTTAGCTTTTTGAAGACTACATCTCTCTGATTAAGAAATGTTGACTATATACGAATCCCGTTCTTGGCAAGTTACAGACACAGTTTTATATACTAAGGAATTGATTTCCAATGTTCTTTTGTAAAACAAAAATAAAATCCGGTTATTTTCCAGCCCATAAACCTTCAATGTGTAAGGTCTACTTTAGATATGTTTCATGAGATTTTACTTACGCGGTTTAATTAAGAATAGTTTCATATTGCTTTGTCCTGTTCAAAGAGGATTATCGAAAATGCTAAAAGGAAGTTATTGTTCCAATTTTTATATATTGTTTGAGCTCTGAGACGTACAATCTTAGTGGTGAATTCGAGCGAACAATATGTCTAAATTGAAATAAAATGAAGCACAAAAGTTGCCATTCATGAAAGGAATGGAAGATTAGACTTACATCTATTTATAATTTTAAAACATGTTATGATTGAATGTATATTATTCCACTCGTAAATTTGTTACCATTTCCTAACAGATTGCAAGTCTTTAACCTTGAGATAATAAAACGTAAATATCCTGTTATTTCAAACATGAAGTTCTTATGTTATTTTGTAATGTATATTGGTAAATATAAGTAATAAAGTAGATTGACTGGCAACGCAAGCGGTTAGAGAAAACGAAATTCATTTGGCATTTAATATAACTGAAAGATTACAATAGATACATTTATTCTTATAACTTAGCTTTACAATAGTTTCTATTTTTAATAACGTGTTCTTCCAGGGCACATAACATAGGAAAAGAATTATTGTATATCAAAATTTAAAATATAAAACATAGGAACCGACAGAAAATGTTTCACTTTATTAACAGTACAAATTTCGTCTGAAATATGACGCAAGATTTTCAATGACAAGTGTGCCACACATGTATATAAACACTCTTTTACTCAGGCATATATGTGATAAGTGAATCAGTCTATACGTCTTTTGAATTATCTCACAAAATATGCTATCCGAGTATTGTGTTCTGTATATTATAATGCTAATTATGGGGATAATAATGTAACAAGATATAAAAATATATTCATAAAATATGTGAAGCTGATATCACTGGTTATCAAATTCGTTACTGTTACGAGAAAGATTTCTCGTCGAAGAAATGAATATATCATTCTCTTAAATAACAAAAATATCAAAATCAACAATTTAGAAACCATGCATTATTCCTGTTAATCAGTAAATATATGACTGTTGGCGTAAATTCAGGGAAAATAATCTTCTGCAATGAAAGATCAACAATATCACTTTGCTTACTAAATTAGAATTAATATCATAAATAACAGCCAAACGTTTCATTTGATTTGGGGCAATTTATCTGTATGTGGATTCAAAAGAACTGAGTACGATATATGTGCCAGAGATAATGTACATTGGTTGAAGACTGGATTTTATCCTGTCAAGGATTACATTTCTAGAGAGCCTCCATACGTCGTAAGCTGCAGCTACAGTGTCAATTGAGACAAATATTTATGTACGTAGCGTAAATTGAACATTCACAACGCATTACAAACTGGTTGATATTAAAGTCACTTAAAATATTTATCATTTCGTTTGCCCATATATGTTTATAGAGTGTTCCCTCAGTTATTATCCCACAGGAATATTTTAGATCTCAACATTGCTAAAATATTTATACGCTAAAAATTTTCTTGATGTTCACATACACTCGAATTTGCTTAGTAAGAGTCTTTAAATTTTAAGCAATTTTTTCCGGTTGCTAACGTTCTGCAGTTGACATCAGATTCCAAACGATATTGTTTCCGCTTTACAATTCAAATTGTTGATAGATTTTACAACCAGGTGTTTCTGTGGTTATTAAATTTTAGGAAAAGAAAATGACATATACGTTTTTGGATATAGAATTGACATAATACAATGCTTATATTCAAAAATTACAAAAGGCTCTCAAAAATTTATTAGATTTAATTATTTTCGAAATTCTATGATATCAAGAAATGATAAGCAAGCAGACATGCAAAGGATTTCATAAACAACTTATGAATAAATAGCAATCCATTTATTGATGAATACCGGTTTAATATGGTCTTGAAGTAATTAGGGAATTAGAACATTCGTGTCTAACTATATAAAGCAACACGTACTTTTTAGTTCTTAGAGTCAAATCTCCTCTATTAAGGTCTTTGTCAAAATTTTCCTTCTCAGGATTTCTTTCTCATTATACAAATATGGAAGTTATGTTGTGAAAAATATTAAGTTATTGCATTTGAGCAAAAATTCATATTTTGTCAAATGCTGATTTTAGGTAAATCCGACACTGGCTTTTATTTTCTTATAATGTTATAAAATTTACCAAAGTGTTACAATGGACACTTGCGAGAATGTATGACTTGACACTTGTTATTGGTACTGAAGTATCATACTCACTTGGATGGAAGGTCGAAGTAAACTTTAGTGTTATATTAATTTCGAATAAAACAAGACTTCACTGATGGTAAATATTAAGTTGTATGGTTTTATGTTACATTCCCACATCTCAACATAAATATTTACTACATGACTTATGCCAATTACAGCAACTGTGATTATTTTATTTTTCACACTGGTTTCTATGACACAAATTCGAAAACATTCTCCTTGGTACATGGTCGTTACGTATTGATTCGATTCTGAATGATTGAGAGCAAACGTCTATACCGACTTAGATAGGAGAAGATTAAATATTGCACGACAATATGTCCATATACATGATGTTGCCAGCGCGACACATTCACCAAAATTATTAATACTGATGTGGCTTCCTGGCTAGACGGCAAAGTATTTGGTTTAAAATACCTGTTTCTGTAATTAATAGTTTCATAAATGTTTCATAAGCCATTTCCTACAATCACTGTGAACTCGTTCCAAGAAATAAACAGAAACATATTCAACAATAAAAAACAAAGAATGTTTCGGCATAATCCATAAGCACATTATCAATATAAAAAGATATAAAATATTGAACTAAATTATATAAAGGTAATTTAATCGAGAGAATAAAACAGTGTCAGACCGGTCACCAAAGGAGACTATATCAGTTAAAGTTCAATACATTATGTAAATGGGACTTGATATAGCGATAAAAAGATTAAAAGAATATTCACGAAATCATTTATAAATGTCAAAAATACGGAGTTATATATATATATATATATATATATATGTGTGTGTGTGTGTGTGTGTGTGTGTGTGTGCGTGTGTGTGTATGTGTGTGTGTGTGTGTGTGCGTGTGTGTGTATGTGTGTGTGTGTGTGTGTGTGTGTGAATGTATACGTGTGTGTCTATGTGTGTGTGAAGAGAGGGGAAAAAGAGACTGAGTTTATTTTAAAGAATTCCGTGTGTATGGTATCAATTTTGATACTATTTTTTTGTAGTTTGATACTATCTCTTTCGAATTTCTTCGAGACAGCGATTACAGTGATTTTATATTTCCTTTAAAAGTAACGATCGTAAAGTACTTTCT
>NC_043012.1:12989048-12991548 GCF_006345805.1 Octopus sinensis
TATGTCAATCACACCCACGTCGACGTTTACACCATCTTCAAAATTGTAAATATATAATTAAATACTTATCTAAGTAAATATAAACGGATTGGCATTTGCTGGCATCAGGACTATGGCAGTAGCAACTTAATTTTTTTACCCAGTATTGTAAATGTTCTGTTTTGTAGTTGTAAACTATCGATTTCAGCAAAGAATGAAAACTACATCAGAGATTAGCATAATAAGTATTATTGGATTCCACACCATTATTTCCGAACTATCTGCAAGCAAATGATGATGTTTTCTGAAGTAAAAATGAATAATTTATAGAGTCAGTACAGGCGTAAAAAAAGATATACATATTTAGATAGTACGAAAGAACCACCTGAAAATATTTTGTTTTGAATGCGTATGTTTGTAATGAGTATACTAAAATCTGTTATCTTTCTCCATAAACATTCCTGAAAATCCAGCTTTCTTAAGATAGGTACCATAATATTTGATTATTTTGAATTTAACAGCAATCGCTTTATAAGTGAACATAGATCAGAATTGTGTAACAATCTTCATAATGTTATCGCTATCAGTTACACTACTGAGAATGGGTAAGTTCACGATCAATATACCTGAATCAAGAGTCATGAAATATCCGTAATATTCTTCTCTACACTAGGCAAAAGGGCCGAAATTCTGGGGATGGGGGTCAGTCGATTAGACCAACCCCAGTGCACAACTGGTACTTAAATTATCGATCCCGAAAGGCTGAAAGGCACAGTCGACTTCGGCGGAATATCATCTCAGAACGTAAAGGCAGACGTAAGATCGGTGAGCATTTCGCCGGCGTGCTAACGTTTCTGCCAGATCACTGCCTCGAAATATGCGTAATTTTGATCACTCAACTACTATATTACATAATATATTCTCATGTCCCAGACTCCTGGATCTTTTCTCGTTCAACGGTAGATAGAGAAAATAATTTTTTGTAACTAAACATTTTCGAACTTCGGACACTGGTAGAATGTGTCATATAAAACATCTTTTACTCTTAGCGTTTTTTAGAACATTTTATATTTACGAAGTTATTTCGTGTTAAAGTTGTTGTATTTCGGTAATTTCAACGAATCAATGACGTGTATTCAGCTAAATATACACTCTGGCGGTGTATATTTCGTTTGTCACTGTTATTTATGACATATTTCATCTTAGTTACGTTTGTATGAATAAACGAGTGTATTTGAAGCATGTTTACTTCATGAAAGAATGCTCAATAATTCATTTTTGCAACTGGCTCCAAAACAAATATATCCAATACATAATAACATGCACATATTGGATTCTTTAGAATAATTAAGCAAAAGATTTAATGGGCACAGATTCGGCGTCAGGCACAATAGCAGTTCTGCGACAGATCCTGCTGAACATTTCGTTTCCAACGGCTACAATTTCGAAAAAGACTTTAAAGTGTATATTCTCAGAAAATATTCTGAATCCGCTTCTCTCTCACTTTTCAGAATGCACCAGGAGAAATATGTTTGTGGGTTATTAACATCACGCCCTGGAGGAATGAATAAAATGACAGGAGAATATCATCAAACTTATACAAAACTGTTTCATTAAATATTCATCTTTTTCTTTACATTTTCTTCCGTCTTTCTTTCTGTCTTTTTTCTCTTTTTCTTTTCGCCTGTTATAACATTGAAACTTAAAGACTGATTATGACATTCCATCAACGTGTTGGCGTTGGTTGCTCACTAGGCACACCCTTCACAAACATATGTACGTGACCGGGTGATCTCATATTAAGATAAGCAGCACATGACCTTGCAGGTGGGGCCCAGTTAGAATATTCTTCTGATCGAATTACCTATCCCTCTGAAGCGGTCCCTGAATAAGGGTTGTTTAAGGATGCTGAATGAAACACACATGTTTCCAGAGGTGAATTATTTAAACCCCAAAGAAACCCTCTCAACACATTGCTATGATGCTCCCCCACTACTTCTGCTCGTGATCAGAGATGCAGATATCGTCAGCCACTAAGAGACAAGCTCAGGTTTTTAAGGTCAAACAACTGACAAGCAAATCTGTGGTATTGAGCAGAATATTTGCTGTAGCCCATCTTTTATACCAAGACAAAACAATGTACATGATAGCACTTCCAATCATATACGATCAGAAGCCGCGAGAGATACTGCCTGGTACTGCATCAGAGCATTAATATTATTATTGTTATTATTATTATTATTGTTGTTAATTTTATTATTATTTTTATTGTTATTATTATTATTATTACTACTAATATTATCATTATTAGTAGTAGTATTAGCATTACTATTGTTACACTTATTATTATTATTATTATTATTATTATTATTATTATTATTATTATTATTATTATTATTATCATAATTGAGTGACAAAGCAGCGCCTGCCTGCAAATTAGCACTGAAGTATTATTGTACGAACTCCAATATACATATCCTGATTACGCGTCTGATACGGGTACTCCAGGCACATGCATCAT
>NC_043012.1:12996548-13006548 GCF_006345805.1 Octopus sinensis
TTCTCGCGAACTCATATTACCCTTGTGGCTGGTAACGAAAAATAGATCTTCTATCGAAATGTTAAACGTCGTAAACAGTGGTTTGATAAAAGGGAAAATGCTCAACCACAACCGAGAAGGGATCTTCATGGGAAAAGGTTCGTTTTTCTATATGGTGGGATTGCGGAGGAGCAATTCACTTTGAATTGTCACCACCTAATGCAACAATACAAGCTCAAGTCTACTCTCAGCAATTAGAACGTTTGAACCAAGCTTTGAATAAAAAAAGACCCGCTTTAATGAATCGAAAAGGAGTGGTGTTTCATCAGGACAATGCGCGACACCACAATTTCAACGATCACATCACAGAAGATCGAAATGCTTGGTTGGGAATATATCCCTCATCCACCTTATTCTGCCGACCGTGCTCCTTCAGACTACCATTTGTTTCGTAGTTTACAGAATCATTTGGGAGACACAACTCTCGCAAGTCAGGAGGAGTTCGAAACTGACATTTCAGAGTTCTTCGCTTGAAACCAAACGAATTTTACATTGATGGGATTAAACTGCTAGTAAATATATGGAAGGAAGTTATAGATAATCAGGGAAAGTACATTGGTGATTAAATTTCAATTAAACATGACGTTTGATCACTTATTTTCTTTATTCAAAATTCGGACAGAACTTATGGGATGACCTGATATTATCGTGCATAATCACCATAACTTTTGTAATGGCTAAATTTAAAAGTGAAAATGATTGAAAGAAGGTTGAATTAACATTCACATTCAAAGAAATGTGACTTGTAATTGCTTTTATGGGTCAGTCTGTTTTTCACAATTCTCGTGGTCTAATTTTCCAAACATATCAATAATACTTTGGTATGAAAGTAGAGTAACACGTATGCAATGACACTTTGTCTTTTGTGATGTTAAACACAACTCAACACCGCAAGTGCAAAGAAGAAAAACTATGACAGTTCCTCAAAGTATTACCTTGAGGTTTATTTGTACATTGATTTTCAATTTACTGGAAAATTTAATATTTTCTATAACTTGTCCACGAAACGCAAATTATCTTTCATCGATGCAATTATAATTAAAATAGTTTTAAGGAGTATTTCTTTTATTTTTGTTAATATATTTTTACGAAATTCTCGAGCTCTCCATTAGTCATGCGAAATAAGATTATCTTTATCCGTTTTATTCCATTATACTTCAAGTTATCCTTTTTCCTTTTTTTCTGTATAATGTTTATATGATAAACAGATATGCAACGCAGACTCATGCTCGTCTTGCATTTTTCGTTCATTGCTTATTGTCATATTTTATTTATTTTTAAAATATTTTTTTAGTTTCACATAAAAATATTCTGTTACTTTCTTGTAAAACAACTGACTTATGTTATTAGTACATCTGATACAATTTCTGTAACACGAAGTAGTGCTTCGCATCCAGGCTTTCATTTATAGCAAAAAGACTGAAAGTGCTAATAAAGGTTAATATATAAAAAAAATGTGTGAGTCAATACGGGTCTTTCAGACTGATAATCATAGGACCAAACTGGTCTCTATCTTACATCCTGGTATAGTACGAAATGAAACAAGTTAACATTTGATAGTGTAATCTAAAATACGATGAACTGATCATGATTGAAAGGTAAGAATAAACCAAAAAAATCCTTTCTTTAAACACTACTAAATTTCGACGATCAACAGAGACAATAATACGTCTCTGATATGCCATGAGAGTGCAGAATCTGCAGAGATTTCTGTCAGTTAGCGGTAGATGCAATTCATTTGTAACTATTATGATAGAGAATAGCCTTGAATAAAGTAACATCAGGCTTGGCCAGTAAGCATACACAATCTTCTACCAATCGGGCAATATAGTCCATGGAATTCTTACTTAAGAAATCTATAGAGAACTTGTAGTGTCGACTTACCTCTACCGTCTCTGACTGTTGGACTGCACAACAATAAGTTACTGATTTAATTTCCTAGCTTTTCAATACTAGATGAGGTATTGGCAGTTACAGGCGCGAATTGCAACCGTCCTGGCTTATATGTCTTTCTCTTTTGGTGCCGAGGTGTGTTGCTCTGTCAGGATTTGTCTAATACAGGTGATTCGTGTAAGAGAACATTTACCAGATAACTCTAGTGGACATAACACCGTTCCTACGTTTGCTTGAAAAGATAGACGACCTAGCACTGTCTGATCATTACAGCTAGACGAATTTGAGTAATGATCACATCTGAAAATACTCATTGATATTTTAATGTTCTATTTGAGAAGAAGGATGAGATTACTTCAGGTGATTCAACAGAATGGGACTATACACGTTTTCATATGCGCTGACAATTACATACTGGCGAACGTACTTAGCCTTGGCACTCAAAGAACCAGTATGCTGTAGAGTTCTTTCCGTTATACTTTGATCGTTGTCTATGTATTGCTGATTAAATCTGATGTTTGTTATTACTTTTACCTATTTTCATTTAGTTGAAAACTGACTGTAAATCCAAAGCGGTGGAATAAGAGGAGAGTTAAATCGTCGAAAAAAGAAGGACTTGATATATTCAAACCCATTACGTTCTGACCTCAGAATCTGCAACTGTTGCTCATAGCAAAAAAAGCCCTCAGTGTTTAATGCAGAAATAATTTACAAATAAAATCGGTCCAACTACCAAGGCTTCGAAACGAAATTTCTGGTTTTGCTTCTCTCAGGATAATTATTATGCGCGTAACAGATTCCGCTTTCTCATTGCATACTCTGCACTTAGCACTTTTCTCAGTTTGTCTATTTTCGCACTTATGATATTCGTCCGCCAGTAAGTCGGTGAGGCGGCAGAATCGTTAGCTGCATTACAACTGCCTTTATGTTGTGTTCAAATTCTGCCGAAATTCACTTTGCATTTCCTCTTTTCGGGGTTGATAACATAATTACCAGTTGAATTTTGGTGGGGGAGGAAAGGTCAATTTAATCTATAAGGAAACCCTTATCTATATATTAATTCCATAAGTAAGAATTAATTACGCTGTCACATATTTAACTGAAGGGCAAGCCAAGGAGCAAAAGGAAACGAAGGAAAGAGATGTCCTAACGATGAAAAATCTGGGGGAATTAATGATTACTAGAAACTTACATGAAGGGAGAGATGTACAACGATTTTGAAATACAATGTTTAGCAAAGAAGTGGTGAGATTCTCAGTGAGAATCTGAACGTCTGCGATGTCAGTGGGGGGAAAGAGTTTGACGGAGATGAGCTTAGAGCGGTGAAAGTGTTCTAAACGCACTGGTCTAGTCCCCGAGCTTTGTTGAATCGGGGATATATGTCAAATACTGGCTATCACGTGTGAGACGGATCCGGCTCTGGGATGAAACCATTGTGAAGATTGTCCCGTCACCTTCCTTTGGCTGGGAAGTACCGGTAGTGTTTCTTTATTTCGCGGCCTGAACGAAAGAGATTGTGTAGTGGACCAGATTGAAATTTCATCAATGTTGACTTCAGAATGAAAGGGAAGATGTATAAGGAAATTCTGCCTCCCAGTAACTTTTTTAGACGTTGAAAAACGGTCTGAGTGAACGGACTGAGTGAATTATCTCAGTAAACTATTCTAGTCATGCGTTTGTAGGGTGGCAGAAGACGATGTGGGGTGGCACTTGCCCTGGTTGTCAGGATGACCGTGGTTTTGTGACCACGATCCAGCCTTAAAAGTCTCCCTCTTTTAAGGAATTATTCATTGTTATAATTATATATCGTTTTTATTTTTACTGTTTGCACGCCTTTTGTACAACTCCACATTGCTTTGTGTTTTACCGTCCCCAGTGGTTTTTTGTGAACCCTTTATGATTAATAGCTAAAATATTGCTAATAGAGAATGTTATAAAAGGAGGTTAATTTAAGAGTACCGTCATTCATGTTGCGTTATTTTATACAATTTTGGAAGGAAGAAATCTGGTGCGGAAAGTGTATTATGTATTAGATGGCATTAGTTAATATCAAGCTTACATTTAATCACATGAAGATGAAATATATGCTTGTGTAACTTTAAAATAATTATAAAGCAAGCCGAAAAATGAAATATACTAAATGTACACTGGGGTAACATGGAATATTTTATTTCATTTTGGAAGTGATGAATGTGTATTTAGACGATGCCGTAGAAACAGTAATACCATAGTGTAGAGTGGAGTCATGTAACAGACGTGCAATATCTAAGAAATAAAACATGAGAAACTTCTTACTCTTACTGACAGACATTTAATCTCTATATTAAAACAGATTTTAAAGTAAAAGTAAGCAATTTAAAAAAAAATTAATAAATAGTCTCAATAAAAGCACTTTCAGAGTTACCCCATTTCCCATGGCACCAGCTGACAAAATGGAAACGGTGTTGTCCTGGAGAAGAGCATGGGAAATGTGCTGTTGATAGCCATATCAGCGCAGATAGCGGTGAGCAGGGATATATATTAGAGACTGTTTAGATTGCTGCAATTATATTAATACGAAAGGGTTAATGTTTGAATTATGTATCAATCTGTGGCAAAATCTTGTTTCGAATATATTCTATTAAACTTCTTCAAAATGATTCAAATAAGTAATTAGTAAACTTGTAATTTGCGTCCACAATGCAAAAGTTTTCAATAGAAATATTTTTCATTATGTAGGTATATCGTAAAGGATATATAAAATATCATTAATTATGGCCCAACTGAAATTATTTCAAACTTTCCCATTTCCTCATTATTATGTGAAACACAAATAATTTTGAAACGACAGTCGGGAATTGAAATTCATGTTTTGCTATCATTCTTGTTAGTCATGGTCGATCTGAAACGATATTCATTTGTTCATCAATTCCCAAGCAAATGTACCTTCTAATTCAAATATCCCCTATTATTCTTCCGTGATAAATTACGTATTAAATAGAGTAAGAAATTATTACTTAATATGTCATATTTGTGATGTATAAATCCCAAAATGTTTGCTTGGCCTTTCATACAAAGTTATGACTTGTGAAATAAGTTTACAAGGAGAACAATAAAGCGCTGGGATGATAAGCAGCAGATTCAGGCATACAATTATTACAACTAAATTTAATCAAATTTAAGTGATACTGTCCATATCAAAAATAAAATCTTTAACAAACACCACTGAAATATAGAAGTGGAACTAGAATAATCTGTTTGGTATTTCGTAGATATTGAATATGTTTTCAATATATATCCCGTTCGTTTGTATACATCCGGTACAAATTGAATTTTAAAATTCTGACTTTCAAATTGTTTCTATGTTAAAGTGTGAGTTAAAATATGAAAAACTTGCAGTGGATTCATTTTCAAAATGCTTGTATATACTTGTGTATATGAATATATACGGGTGGTCTTCGAAATTACGTGACGTTACGTGAGAAACCTCGGTTTTTCAAATATGCCACTTCACATTTAACAATGGGTTTAATTTAAAGTTGCTATAATGTTCGGTGTTAGAAAGTTTCTCTATGCCACATGTCATAAATAGATATTGACGAAGATGATGATGCAGGCAATGCAACTTGTGCGATTAGATATATCATAAATATAAAGTATTTGCTTCTCATTCATTAAAAAGTATTGTGACTCGTAATTGTATAGTATTCATGTTAAACATTCAAACAGATTTTTCCACCGTTTTATTTATTTATATACAGATTGTTATTTCTGTGTGGGGACGCTAAACTGTAAATACAAAACATTTATTCACAGTGTCTGCAATCTCTTATCTGTGTTATTTCATATGCAAATAGCTGTAAATGACTAAGTCCATTCCATTTATAAATTAGGTATATTAGATAAACAGTTTCACTAATTATATTGCTTCATCCACTTGCTTGATTAATTCACATACAAAGTGTAGAGTGAAAGAGGTTTTTACAAGAAGACGTCACCCAAATCAAACTTGGCCTGACTTATCTCATTTAAAATATTGTTGATTATATTTCAATCTAATTAAGACTATTAGCCTACAAATACAGGAAAAATATTGTGAATTGCGTTTATTTCATGGAAACTAGTGGTGAATTTGGAAATAGATTTCGTTTTATATATTTTAAAAATAAAAGGTGGCGAGCTGGCAGAAACGTTAGCACGCCAGACGAAATGCGTAGGCGTATTTCGTCTGCCGTAACGTTCTGAGTGCAAATTCCGCCGAGGTCGACTTTTCGTTTCATCCTTTCGGGATCGATGAATTAATTACCAGTTACGCACTGGGGTCGATGTAATAGACGTAATCCGTTTGTCTGTCCTTGTTTGTCCCCTCTGTGGTCATTTTGCCAGTTTAGCATTTCCTCCCACACTCACTAACTAAACATAGACACACATAGAAGTATACGCATGCGCAAATGAAGATACATACAAGAGGAATACAATATACAAAATGGCTGACCGTTAGTAAGGTGAAACACACAAATAAGAAAGAAGAAAGCAAAGGACCACTGATGGGATCACAGGAGTGTGACAAAAGAACTCTGGCCGAAATAAGATTAAGATTAATATAAAAAAATAAATAACGCTGAAGCAAAGTAACACCAAATATATACTGCGTGTGTTTTTATTGGCTAAACTGGCAAAATAACCATTCCTAAATACAACAATATATATATATATATATATATATATATATATATATATATATATATATATATATATATATATATATATATACATATATATAGATAGATAGATAGATAGACAGACAGACAGATAGATAGATATAATCTATGTATGTGAGTGTGTCTTTCTACATATGCTTCGTTCTGATTTTTTTTTTTTAGATAAACGACACATTATAAACACTACGCTTCAGTTAATTTAGTAATCACGTGATTATACCTATTGCTATGTTGGTCCCCTTTAATGCAGACATGCCTCGTATTTAGTGACGCCCATTAAAGTGTCATGTTCCGCTGAAGTACGGAAGCGCTGCTATCTTATTAAATTTCACCGAATTTTAATGCCGAGAAGCATTATTTTCTATTAGCAAACACAAAAAAAAAGAAAAAGAAAATTGACCCAGATTTGATTCTGTCTGATGTCATCTTTGGCTTCGTTTCTCTCATCCTGCATATATATATATATATATATATATATATATATATGCATATAAGTATATATATACATATATGTATACATACATATTATATATATACATACATATATATAATATATATATATATATTATATATATGTATGTATCTATATATGTATGTATGTATGTATGTATGTATGTATGTATGTATGTATGTATGTATGTATGTATGTATGTATGTATGTATGTATGTATGTATGTATGTATGTATGTATGTATGTATGTATGTATGTAATAAGAACAGTGTTGTCGTGGTTTCATACTTGTAGTATTTCGAGTGAAACGTGCCCGCTTGCAAGGCACAAAACGACACGCTTTCCCACACATGTGCACGTGCACATACACGCGCGCACACACGCACACACACACCCACACCCACACATATGTACCTTTGCACTTTACAACAAGCCGAGATTAATTTTTAAAATTAATCATTGATACCACAGACCTACTATCTTCCGCGCCAACGAATTGAAAGAAGATATTTGTTTTGTGTTGGGAATGTCATTTTGACAATATTAAATACCCGTGTTGGTCCTGTTTCTCTTCTTTTATTATTATCTAACTAGTTAAACATATATCTAAATGACTAATGCATTGTGTGATTAAATCTTTGGCTAGTTTTATAACAATAATGAAAGAAGTGATGTCAAGAATTTAGAATCTTCGCTGACAAAATGAAATAATTCTTGTTTGGAGTTATGGTTCTCGAAGCAAATAAACTATGAATATAGCATTATTTATAGCTTTGTGCACCTCAAAATAAATGTTTCCCCGCCAAAAAGAAAGCGACTATAAAAGAAGCAAAATAAAAACAGTACGAGAGTTTATTATTGTTATATTAGGCGTACTGACACTCCCAATACACAGCAACGTGGAAATGATGCGCATACTGAAATAACCAGAATAGGTTTAAAGAATTAACGATTCTATCATTGTGGAATGCAAACATGGTTCAAGTCTACTCACAAGAACAGATATGGTCAGAACAATCAGAAGGTTATTTTAATCTCATTACAACAACAGCAACAACAACAAAAACTACTACTACTACTACTACTACTACTACTACTACTACTACTGCTGCTGCTGCCGCTGCTGCTACTACTACTGCAACTAGCACCACTACCATTGTTACTACCACTATTACTACTACTATACTACTGCTGCTGCTGCTGCTGCTGTTTCTCCTGCTGCAAAAAGCACTTGTTAGTTTGCCACGTTACTATTTCCCCACTGCTGCCTCTGCTGCCGCTGTGACTGCTACAACTAGGACATCAACTACTACTACTACTACTACTACTACTACTACAAAGCTACTGTTGTTATATTTACATCTATTATTATGATTATTAAGGCGGCGAGTTGGCAGAACCGTTGTTGCGCTGTACGAAATCGTATGCTACATTTCGTCTGTCGTTACGTTCCGAGTTCAAATTCCGCCAAGATCGAATTTGCCTTTTCTCTTTTCGGGGTCGATAAAATTAGTACCAGTTACGCACTAGGGTAGATCTAATCAAGAAATCCCCACATTGCCGAGGCTGCCCTTATGGCAAAAATTTGAAGTAATAAACCTCATTATTGCGATAGTCAGGGAAAAGTGTGCTGAGCGTCGTCGTCTGCTGTTATCGTACTGCCACATGGGTCATCTTTGTTTCTCAGAGCTTCATCTCTTTTCGTCGAAGGAATAGCCTGCTTTGGTCAAATTCTTTTTTTCTGCTAGAGAAACAATTTTCATGCTTCAAACAACTTACATGTCCGTTACCAGGAACAAAACACAAGTTTGCAAGTGCTTTAGGGATGGTCACTTGTCGCTTGAGAACCAAGCACGTTCAGTGCGAGAGTCAATGACACGAACAAATAAAAAACATCATTAAAATTCATGAACTAATCTAGAAGGAGAGTCACCGAACAATTGATGATCTTGGTGATATGACTGGTGCGTCCTGCAGCTCCTGTCAACGAAATATGAGTGAGGAGTTGAGATTTAAAAGAATTACAGCAAAATTTGTGCCTCGTTTGCTCACGTAAATTTAAAAGCAGTCGCGACTGAATGTCTGTCGTAAACCGAAAAAAAAAACAGTTGAAAGTTAATCTGGATCTTTTATCAAAGGTCGTCTTTGGTGACGAAACCCGGTGCTACAGAATTTACAGATGTAGAAGGGGTGAAGAAAAACAGACGGAGGGGTTAAAATCCATCACTTAGCAAGAGTTCCATCACTTCGCAAGAGTTCCAACAGTTGCAAATGCGTATGGACCGATGCATTGCTTCAAATAATGTTGATAAAAGTGTAAAATGTAATACTAAGTTAATAAAATAATACTGCAAAAGTTAAGTTTCTTTTCGGTACCCCTTCGTACAATAAGAACTAGTTATAGCATACTCACGAGATATAACAATGGAGTTATAAATGATCGTACTTAATAGTCAACTGGGGAAGGATTTCAACCAAGCAGAGGACAAGAGCATCAACGGTGAAAAGAAACAGTTTGAGTATTCAACGCCCGCTCGTATGGAACATGTACGCCCTTTCGACTGATTTAGAGTACCTATGTCATAGATTTCTTACCCTACACTCGGATTACGTTACCTTTAAATTCCTAAAGTACATGCACTATATTGATTTAAAATAAAGTTTTTCATAGTATATATTTTCTATGGTGTGAATAACATCTTTTGTTTAATACTGTTTTTTCTGTAAATTATATATATATATATATATATGCACAAGCGTGATAGTCTGATAGCGTGGTAGCTCATGGTTTCAGGTTCAGTCCGAGTGCGAAGGACGTTGGGCAAGTGTCTTCTACCACAGGCTCGGGTCTACCAACAAAGCCTTGTGAGTAGATTCAGTCCACTGAGACGGAAAGAGGCCACTCGCATATGCGTGT
>NC_043012.1:13009048-13016548 GCF_006345805.1 Octopus sinensis
ACCACACAACCCCCACACACACTCACACAGACACATACAAACATACTCAAACACACGCATGTATAAAGTAAAC
The DNA here is from genome assembly GCF_006345805.1 of Octopus sinensis. NCBI lineage: Eukaryota > Metazoa > Mollusca > Cephalopoda > Octopoda > Octopodidae > Octopus > Octopus sinensis. The sequence goes on from NC_043012.1 coordinate 13,009,122, forward strand.
TACAGAAAGATATGATGCGTTGTTCTGTCTAGCATATTGTGTGCAGAACAAAAGTCTTTTTAGCTGAAATATACTTCCTCCTCTCGGGAGAAGTGAACAAATTTAAACCAAAAAGTATTTCGAAAAGATTTTTTTAATAAATTAAGATCTCCCTTGCAACTTATTATCAATAATAAAAAAAAAGAATAGCATGGTGCGCATTGTATATGATACATAAAGCATGTTTTTCTCGAAACAAATTGAGATATTCAGATACACACTGCCAGCTCACAATAGAAATAAGCCTTTAAAACCTACATCACACAGAGAACACAGCCACCCGCTCTATGGACATTGCGATCTTTGCCTCTTAGTAAAACAAGTTACAATAAATATTCAGAATTAGATAATTCCCTAGAGAATTCTTTTTATTCTTTTACTCTTTCACTTGTGTCAGTCATTTTGACTGTGGCCATGCTTGATCACCATCTTTTAAACAAGGAAATCGACCTCCGGACTTATTTTCTTGGAAGCCTGGTACTTATAATATCGTTTATTTTGCCGAACCGCTAAGCCACGGGGACGTAAACACACCAACAACTGTTGTCAAGCGGAGGTGGAGGGGACAAACTCAAGCAGAAGCACACGAATATATATATATATAAGGGTGTGTGTGTGCGTGTGTGTGTGGGTGTGTGTAATGTATGTATGTATGTATGTATGTATGTATGCATATATATATATATATATATATATATATATATATATATATATACGACAGGCTTCTTCTAGGTTCCGTCTACCAAATCCACTCACAAGACTTCGATCGGTCAGCCCGAGTCTATGACAGAAGACACTTGACGAAAGTGCCATGCAGTGGAACCGAACCTGGAACCATGTTGGGAAGCAGACTGCATACCACACAACCACATTTATTTAGCAATACACATCGATAGGCTTGTTAAAATAGTCTTTCCTTTGCTTTACAGAATATAGTGGGATTGTCTTAATCTACAAAGTGGTGATTTATTTATATATATTGCTGATAGTGCGTGAGTTGAAAACTTAACACAAATTCTAGGTAACTGTACTTCACTTATTTAAAACTCGGACAATTTAAATAGATGTGAATACGTTATTTTATTCAATTGGTGCCCATTAGATGCACACGCGCGAGCGTCCCCAAAAGTCCATCCCCTCCTCACCATGGTGGAGACGCTGGCGACGGGTAGTGTCAGAGCTATGCCGTCGGGAACTTCGGTTCCTGGTAGGGCCACTCAAGGCAGATTGGTCTGACACCGAGTGGTATTAGGGCCACAACCCGGCAGAAAATCCTCGGAGTGTCAGTTTCGGCAACCGGCGGTTCCTCGGTCGTCCTGTCCCTACTGTTTCGGACAATCTGCGGCAAACAGAATGTCTCTACATGCGGGATTGTTAGGGACCGCTTGTGAAATTCATATTCCCACGAAACCTCTTCCACTGCCATGGTTCGAGATGCCTCGAGAGTGGTAGAAGAAGCCGACTCAACCCGCCCAGGTTGAATGTCGCCACAAGTACAAGTAAGTACATTAAATACAGGAAGTTTACCTGTCTAGTTTCGTAGTTCATCGACCCATCAAGAGAGGATAAATGTCACAGAAATATCTTAAAAGGTATTTAATCTAATGCTTCAGCCATGTATGCAGGTTAATCTACGAAAGTATGCAAAATAATGCTGAATGTTGATAAACACACAGACACAAATACAAACACACGGGTGCAGATACAGAGATTTGATTGTATACAATATGAAATTGCTGGCAGTGAAACACATAAATATAATACGAGTACCATATTGTAATATTTTCTTTCTCCTAATATTAAAAATTACAATAATTATCAATTATAATTATATTAAATATTGCTCAAATTTTGCAGATACAAGATGAATTAAGCAGCATAGAATCGAAAAACTGCACATATGTCTGAAAATTATGATACATGAACTTAATAGAAACATTACTATCATGATGATACATTCTTCAAAGAAATAGCAAATTCCAACTTGTTTCACAGCGTAAAGTAATAAAATTCTGCAGATCGGAATTAAATGTACCTTTTACAATCTCGTATTTCCTCTTTCAAAACCACCCGATATAGCATAACATTAGCTGCACTTTACTTTAAAGCACCGATGGCACATAAATAATCTACTAATTCATTTACAACGATACACCAAAGGGATTTATTCCATCAGATAATGGAAAGTTTCTTTTCTGTTTTGTAAGTAAATTTGTATAACTACGTGTATGTATACATCTACATGTGAATGATTACATAGAGATACCAACTTGTACAAATACACACACACACAAACTCACACACACACGCAAACACACACACACAAACACACACGCACACACACACACACACACGCTCTCTCTATCTCCCTCTCACACACACAATCACATCAGTGCGCATGATTTATGTGGATTTGTGTGTCCGTTTGTGTGTGCGGGATTGTATTAATTTCATTACCGGTTAAAGGAAAACTGAAAAGAAAATATATGTTTATATTTCTAAACAATACCAATCGGGTTAATGCAATGAACATCCATATAAAGGGGAAATAAAGTGTACTTATTGCATTTTGTTTCCAAAGAGATTTCCTCAGAGATACTGCAAAGTAGAAAAATCTTATTACGCATTTAAACTCAGATCCGATCTCAAATCCATTTTTGTATATACTTTTCAATGACATTTTGCATTTTGTTCAGTAGTTGGCTTCCTACAATTACGATATCGTCTCTTAAATTCCAGTCCGCTACAAATCGCTTTTGCTTACGCTACTTTCACATTCATTTATGGCTACGCCACTTTGTTTTAATTCCGTATCTTCCACACAAGCTACATGGATTGAAAGAAAGATGAGAGAGTTAGTGACTGGGTGACCCGGGGGCCCGTAAACTGATGCACATCACATGAGTTGTGTGTTGGGCTCGTAACCTCATGCTGTAAAAACATTCATATGCTACAGAGACAACGGTGATGAAGCAAGGTATTATTGGTGGACATAGAAGTGAAAGGCATGCCATCTCAGGAGGGACATGTAACTGATGCGGGCAAAGTGGAAAGGAAGCCGGGATAATGGAAAAGAAATACGAGATGGAATGTACGGACATTGTACCAAATCGGAAAGCTGAGTTAAATGATTCTAAAAATGCAAAACTACCATCTATATATTTTTGGCATTTGCGAAATGTGTTGAAAGATAAGGCTTCTATTACATCAGATGAATCCTTTAGTTCTGGAACGGAAGACCAAGTATATGTATGCCATTGGTATTATTTTGAGCAGAGAGGCGAGACTAAAATTGAAAATAAAGGAACAGATTATGACAGCCTGCTTGCAAACAGACACGGGAAAGTTATTATAGTTTAAGTGTATGGAGCAACAGGAACTGAAGTTGCTGGGTAAGATTGGTAAGATAACAATTATGATGTCCTCCAGTCTATGCTTCACGAAATAGCGAATTAGGACCTTGAGCCCATCATTGATGACTTCTATGCGTAACTGGATTCTATGAGGCAGTGTATAGCGAGTGATTTAGGACCTTGTGGCTATAAGAATGAGACAGTTGAGAAAAATGCAGTCGCTGATTGGCAACACAGACATCATTGTTGGGAAAATCTATCATGTCGAGAATATTAACCAGGTAACGTAGGTCTCCCCTGATGGGTAAACTAGATACAAGATATACCACATCTGCATAAGCTGAAGACGGGCCAAAAGGTTAGATATCGGATTGGAGTACAATATTGTTGAAAATGTCCTATTAAATTTAAACAAAACAAAATCTCTCAAGAAAAACAAGCCGTTTGAAGTGGCAAAGTTTAAAGACAGCAGCGCTGCTAAATCGAAGTAGGCAGCAGATTTGAAGTATATCGTCACAGTAGCGACTTTGAGGTGTAGTGGAAGTTGATTCTATAGACTGTAAGCGAAAGTGCAAATGTCACTTTGAACAGGTGAATGGGTTCCAATAATGAGAGATGCATAAAAGCAGAGAATTGGACTTGTATCGCCGAAAAGAGCAGGACAAATGAAGGCAGGATCAAGAAAGTCTAGCCGGTCAGTTCAACCTCTGCGATGATGACTAATGGAGATTAGACCAGGCTGTGAAGAAAATGTACTGAAGAAATAAGCAGTAGTGGTTAGAAAAGAGAGTATGGAAACTCAAGAAGCTACAGACAAAAACGAATCAAGAACTCTATAGAGGGTCGTGTGCAACGGAGGGGAAACGAGTAAGAGCTGGAAACGGCAATTTCGTGAAGTTGTCTGCCGGTCGATCCCAGCAGTAGGCTTTAAAATATGCAACGAACAATCATGATTGAACTGAACATTAACACAGTAGAAATAGACAAGACATTCCGCAGTCTGCAGAGCAACAAATCAGCCGGCATGCATGAGATACCTGCGGAGGTGTTGAAGCATGGTGGCGAAGCAGTTGTAGGATATCTGACACACGCACGCGCACACACACCACACACATATACACACACACACAAACACACAAACGCACAAACAGATATAGCCAGTGATAAAATATTCGATTCCGTTCCACCTGATGGCTCTTGTATCACTGTGTTTTGAACTGACATTGTGTCTGAAATGATTTATTACCCTTTGTTTTTTCCTAAGAATTTATATAAATACATTGGTGTAAAAATTCGCACATAAACATTAGTATAGAGAAAATCCTGCCAACAACTTAATATTTATATAAAAGCATATCATATAGTATGACATGCGTATGTATGTGACTGCGCGTAAGCAGATATGTATGAATATGTGCGTGTGTGTGCTTCTGCACCTGTGTGCCTCTATGTATGTCTGTGTTTCAGATAGAAATAAACAAGACAAAAATGTGTACGCATTTATTGTTTTGTTGAAATTACGCTCTGTAAACTTCTCAGAATTTTGTGAAAGGAAGGAACTTTTTTTAACAAATGATTCCTGATATACAATGTGGAATATTTCAACATCATATTGTACAAGGGAAATCAAGGAATTACTATATAAAAGAAAGACAGGCAATGGAAAAATGTACTGATGCAAGTAAAAAACGAAACTAGAATACACACGCACACACACATAACACACAACTATAGATATATGAAATCTACTAAATAAAACAGTGTATGTAAGTGTGAGGTATTTGTGTGTAGGTAGCTATCTAACCATGTACGTATCTATTTATCTATATATCAATACATATGTGTGTAGTTATGAATTTATAGACATACATATATATATACACTCGTGCGAAAGCATACGTGAAAAAAGAGAGCGTAAAATTTCGGCACATATACGAACATTTCACAGACAACAGATAATATTATAGACATTATAAAAGATAATTTTCTTATTATTTTGCAGTCAACATCAAGCATTGACACCGTATGTTCCATTACAAATTTTACGTAATCACTTTCTTTGTGCTTGTATTTACATACTTATTTGTTTATCTAAATGTTTGTAATTGGACATTTCGTTTAAAATCTGTCAATGTTTACTTTAATGCAGCTATGGATCTACGCTTCTGTATTTATAAATTGCTCCATTCACAATTACATATAGGCTCATGCAATTATGATTGCATAATATGAATAAAGTAAGTTTAATTTGAATTATTTAATTATGCATTTCATTTCAGGCAGAAAATGAACCACTTTAATAAGCAATTAAGAAACAAGTGTAAGATACATAATACATAGTGAATCTATCATGTATTGTCCCTTTAGTAAAGTGTGTATTAATAGGAAAGGCAGTATTGCTATATGCTTTAAATTTTTTTATCTGAATTCCAGTATTGCAATAAACTTTTACTTTTACGATACACCGAAATCCCTACATAAACGAGTGTAGAGGTCACAACATTGCAACCCTGCTACGCATGACGGAGAACAGAGACCAGTAGTGACAGCTGACTATGAAGGCGCCCAGAGTAGCACCCCAGCGGCTGCCTGCAACACTTAGAGAATTTTGATGACGATGGTGTATATAATTATATATGTACATTACGCATACACACATATAAATATATATCATATAAAGAAAATCATATATATTGTACATATATTATATATAGAGATGCATATATATCGTAGACATATCATATATAGGGATGCATACATATCGTAAATATATAATATAAAGTATATATAGGTGTGTGTACATACGTATACACACACGCACACACACACATACATACATACACATACATACATACATACATACATACATACATACATACATACATACATACATACATATATATATATATATATAATATATATATATATATATATATATATATATATATGCGTGTTGCTATTATAAGATGGCTGTGGGACACGAACAAGCACCTCTCAAATGAAAATATATGTGATATTAAACGCTAAATACGGAGCTGACAGCTTTTCCCGTCATATAAGAATAAAATACCCAATTTTTCTGCTGTTTTCACGGTTATACGGAGTTCAAAATATTACTTTCTTCTCTGTTTGATACGAGGCATTTTGACGCTTCCAGAGACAAAACGAAAAACTTTGCATATGTTGTTACATTTCAAAAGAATCTATGTAATTAGCGTTTAAGTTACCGGAGATTTTTTGCCAGCGGGCAGCATCGCTTAAAACATAATGGACTGGGATTTACACTTACCTAGCATGGACTGCTGGACACATTTTATGAAAATGAGGCGACCATGCACACATAAAAGACAAAAGATACTTTAAATATCTTATTACTTAATAGTGGCAACTTTTACGTCATCTGAAAAGTCATTTGCTGAACTTGCATTAGTCATCTTGTATTCTGGGTTGGGATATCAGAGCGTTTGAGTGACATTAGACCCCAACAAGAGGCCATAAGTTAAGTGCATCTATCTAGGCTACGATTGTGGCCTGTCGACCTGTGCCTGATGCCCACGATCATGGCCCGTTGGGCTTTATGTGTTAATGGTAGAGTACTCAGCTGGTATCTGAGAGGTGAGTATGTCGAATCCCGCGGCTGTCAACTGGCAACATTTACCGTCAAATAGCGGTAAAAACACAATCTTTCAGCTGTTTTCACAGCATCATCACTGTGGTATCTCCCGTCGTTAGAAGACGTATAAGTGTTTGACAATTTCGATCGTACGGATATGTTTTCTCTTTTAATCCTCTCGTGAGTTCTGCCGTTTGTTTATCTAAGTTGTGTTATTTTTTGTGAATTTTGTGCGTCATTGCTTCTGAACCTGTTTGCAAGCGAAGTATCGAGTCTAGAAATTCCTCCTTTATGGGGTGAATTAAACATTTTCTTTACAACTTCTTGTGTAATTTATGTACACATTAAAAATTTTTTAGCTTTCAGCCAAAACACATACGACGCCATCAATGTAGTAAAGATTGTGTGCCAATCTAACTTGT
>NC_043012.1:13021548-13026548 GCF_006345805.1 Octopus sinensis
AATATTTTGAGGACAATTCATACAGTAACACAGATATACATACATATATAAGTAGATGCATACATATATTACACACGCACTCACACAGGCACGCATACACATTTACATAGTCGTATAAATATACCTATATATTATATACATAATCTGCACATATCATATAATGTATATTTTATATGCCCTCACCTTCTTGCTGGAACTGTATATTATGTATGTAAATATATGTATGTAAATATATGCGTTTGCGAGTGTGTGTGCGTGCATATGCGTGTTCGATTGTCAGTGTGCGTGCATACGTCTCTGTCATCGCGTGTGCATGTCTGCCTGTCTGCGTAAATCTATGAACTATATTATCCAACAATCAAAATTCTGGACATTCTTATTTGGAATTTACAAACAAATTACATTCAGATTTAAGTAAAGCCTAAGTCAATATATGTTCTTTGTATTCCCATACACGAACGGACTTGAACGACATTACGCTGCGCCGTATCACTCTAAAACTCATGTATATTCGCATGTGTCTTAACTTGAAGATGCATATAGTTCTAATTGCAAATCGTCTTGTGTGCCTTCTGCTGAACGTGCATGATCCGACATTATATTTAATAATGTAAGGCAAATAATCTCTCATATGTGCGTGTGTTTGTGTGTATGTGTGCCTATTTCTCTCTCTCTCTCTCTCTCTATCTATCTATCTATCTATCTATCTCTCTCTGTGCCTATTTCTGTATGTGTATATGTGTGTGTTTGTACGTTTACACATGCTCATAATTGCATCATTTTTTTACAGCCAGAGAAACAATCGCATATTTCTTCACCAAAATTAAAGAGCATATCAGATATGATTCACTCTTATATAAATATCATGAGAATGGTTACACTGATTTTCATATTGTTACAAGAAAGAAAACACACACACACACACACACACCACACACACACACACATACCACATACACACAAACACGCACATATATGCAACAATTACAAACGTTAGTAGAATACTGGATATGGAAAAATACACAAATCTGGATATTAGTGCATAAAACTATAGTTATAAGGCTTATCATGCTTTAATATTAAATCATATATACACTTCAAGTTATTTGGAAATCCTATTTTCGCCATTTTCTTTGTAAAATACATATATGAGAAACTTCTACCTCACCATATACACAAACAGGAAGAGGTAAGTATTGCATATGTGGAGTTATATCTACAACGCAAAAATGATTGCAACGCAAAAAGATTATATCTACAACGCAATCATACGCATTCATTCTGAGTTCAAATCCTATCTAAATGTAAGACACCAGCCACTTGTTTTCATAAGGATATATATTTATATCCGAATTTGTTCTCTGGTATTTACTTCATCAAGTCCTCTATAATAATATTTCTTCGTTTACGCTTGTGGCACTGAGAAGGACAGTGATATGTGGTTTATCAAATATAGTAAAATAAATTCTACCATAAATTTACCTGTAAACATCGCTGTTGGAAACGATCGTGTACATGTATTAAAATTCTTTCAAACTTTAACATTTCTTCTCCATTTTTAACAAATTTGTTGTATATATGTATAAATTTATATATACATATAGATGTGTGTGTGTATATATGTACATACACATACACACACACATATATATATATATATATATATATTTATATGTATATACATACATACATGCTACTATTATCATTAAGGACTCTGCTATTACCATTAAGCATATTGTTATGGCAAGGAACTCCACACACGCATATACATGCGTGCATACAAGGAGGCGTAAGGCCAATTCTAAGACAACCGCAGAAACAGACAAGGGAACATGAAGGGCAGTCATCAATTCATTGAAAAAATTGCTAACAGCCACGATAAAATTTGATTAACAAACCATGAAGCGATTGAGTGTTTAACCAGCATATCAAATAAACGATTGGTGAGTTGGTGTCTTAGATATTTGACCAATTGTCTAAAGATTAAAAAACAGGATTAAACATGAGTCGGTTATCTCAATTTGTGTGTCATTACTCTCCCGAGATCCAACAATGTGTTTCTATGTATATATATATATATATATATATATATATATATTATATATATATATATATATATATATAATAATATATTTAAATTTAAAATGAGGGTGAGAAATTTGATAATAATTCAGATAACGTCGATTTCACACCAGTGGTCTAGCATATAAAAAAACCGAAGGTACAGTAAAATTGTATTGTATACGTATTAGAGGGAAACCACGTTATCTATTTCTAGCATAAGGGTGTCCACATAGTGGTTTCCCTCTAATATGTATATATATATATATATATTTATTTCTATATACATATATATATACATATGTATATATACATATGTATATATATATATATATATATATATATATATATATAATATATATATATATATATATATATATATTTGTTGAAATTGAAAGATGAATTTTCTTGTAACAGATTATTCAAAGGTTTAACCGATACCTGGGTAGCAAAAATCACAGCGGAAAACAGCACGGTTGGATATAAGACCATTTGGTGTTGCAACCGTGCGTTGGTGCGGATAATTGAAGTTTAATATTATTAGTGAATGGAATAAATGGAGTTGAACGAAGATTGTACAGAATACCTTTTATTACATTCTACACATGTTTCGAAGGCCACAAATTTCCAAATTCTGTTTAAATAAGGGTACCATATTGCGGCTTTCTCTTCAGGAAAAAAACAGGAATTCCGTTGACAGGACAAAACAAAACACATTGATAAACAGTTCTGCCATGGGCTCCTAAGGAGCATCTTCGTTCGAATTGCTGTGCCTCTGTTTTGTTTTGTCCTGTCAACGGAATTCCTGTCTTTTTCCTGAAGAGAAAGCCGCAATATGGTACCCTTATTTAAACAGAATTTGGAAATTTGTGGCCTTCGAAACATGTGTAGAATGTAATAAAAGGTATTCTGTACAATCTTCGTTCAACTCCATTTATTCCATTCACTAATAATATATATATATATATATATATATATAAACTGATAAATAGTGGTTCTCTCACTCAATCAGACGAGATCTTTGGTTTGATGAATAGTGAGTGAACCGCAATCCATCTTTTGTGATTTCTTTAAAATTTACCTTACTCGGAAACTGCAATCAGCATTCATCCCGAGTTTAGTGAAAGCAGTATAAGTGGTGCAATCTCTACGTTTGTGGTATGGTCAATCGAGCTTTTGTGGTCGTGCACGCTACTGGAGTATAAATCTGTTTTTACTTTCGTATGTGTGTATTTGTTCTAAACTATTTTGTAAGCGATAGCAATTTCGTAGATCCGAATTTGGTGCTTCGCTATTTAATGACCTGGTTCACCTGAATCCTGGACTTCTCTCCTCTCTTCTCTCTCTCTCTCTCTCTCTCTCTCTCGTCGCTCTCTCTCTCTCTCTCTCTCTGTGTATGTATGTGTATATATATATATAAGTATATATGTATATATATATAATGTGTGTGTATTTGTGAGCGTCTGTCTGTCTGTATTATATATATATATATATATATATATATATATATAATATATATATATATATATATATATATATATGTATATATATATAACGTTCTGTTGCCTCGTTATATATCTTTTTATGCATGGATATAATATAATATATACGGTTCTTTCGAATCCAATAACGTATTAGATCATTAATCATATTAGATGTGATATTGCATACTGCCGGGTTAAATTCACGCAATTACAACACACGGAGAGGTTATATTACTGTACGTATGGATATATCCTGAATGAACATGTACTTCTCTGTGTGTTATCATAGAGGGAAATATTGGCAAATGCAGTTATATCTAAAATGTCAGAAATTACACGACATGGCAATGCTTCTATTTTAAAGCGAAACGCCAGAAGATACTTTCTGACAAAATGAAAACTGCATGTAATAGTACTCGAAGATTTGATCCATTCCACTTCACACATATCAATAATATATATGATCTTCAAAGTGCTAACTCTTACATTAAGTTCTCTATAAAAGGAACTGAAGATAATGTGCCAGTTCCAGAAAATGATTGCCATTAAAACACCAGTATTACAGTATATTCGTCGTAATTCTTTTGACAGATGAAGCTCATGATTTGATCTTTATAAATAAAAGAAAAAAACATTCTCAATTTACATAGACCTGCCTGCGAAATTGTTGCTGGTAACCACGTAATGGCTTTACTGAGTTAATGTTCTATTAAGTTGGAAAGGCTAAATTCACGTTCTACACTATTCACACTTGAAATATCTTTCTTGTCTTGGAAGGTGATGTTCACAAGTTGATGTAATTTGAGCAGATATTACGTTTATCTCTCTCCATAGTACATAGATAAAACAATGCTTATATATATATATATCATATATCTATATATATATATATATATATATATATATATAATATATATATATATATATATATATATATGTATATATATCGATATGTGTATATGTATTTACATTTACACACACCACATATATAATACATACATACATATATATATATATATATACTATATATATATATATATATTTCTGAGTACCTCATTTCTTCTAATGTAAAATACCTGTACATCATCCCCAAATCTTCTAATATATATATATATATATATATATATATATATATATATGTTATTTTCATATTTAATTTAATTCAACGCCAGCAATATCAATGGAAGTGGTAAGTCATTTACATCGGCACCAGTATTGAAATGCTACTTTATTTTTCAACCCGAAAAAGTTTGAAATGAAAACTCGACCTCGAAAGAATGTTCAACTTACAACGTGAAGACGGAAGAAATACCTATTTCTTTACTGCCCACAAGGGGCTACACACAGAGGGGACAAACAAGGACAGACAAACGGATTAAGTCGATTATATCGACCCTGAAAGGATGAAAGGCAAAGTCGACCTCGGCGCAATTTGAACTCAGAACGTAGCGGCAG
>NC_043012.1:13031548-13066548 GCF_006345805.1 Octopus sinensis
AGAGAAAACATCTGTATTTTTATAGAAATAGCACAACCATAAGCCTAAATAATCTATTTAATAATTTCATTCATTAAAACCAACATAAGCATCAATAACTGCCTCTACGCAGGGTCGAAATCGTTTACAAGGTCGGATTAAGTGTTCCTTGTCTATATCGGACATAACTCGAACAATGTTGGTAGTATGGGGGTGTTCATTAGCACTTTTCTCAACGTTGCTTCATAGATAGTAGTTCAGTGAAGTGAGACCCGGAGAATAGAGAGGCCAAATGTTGGGTGTAATGTAATGACGCAAAATGTCGGTCATGCGCTCTTGGGTTATTTGAGAGTTGTATAAAGGTACAGAATTTTGTTGGAAGACATAAGACTATACATTGCATACACTGTCTTACAATCCTCATGAAAAGTGGAAACTTGGAGAAGACTTCTTGATATGTGGCGATTACCCATAGTTTAAATTTTATGTATAATATAAGGAGAACGTTAGCAAGTTATTTTTTTAAGCCGTTTATTCCAGTATTTGGGAACTCAGTATTGGGATACTTAGTGCAAAATCTATATAAACAAACTGAAGACTACTACGGCCTGACCTTTAAGAAACATATAGAGGACGCATGGAAAATATATCTCGATGATTGTTTCCTAATTTGAACCAAATTTCTAGGAAATCTGGAAGAATTCAGTACCCTCCTCAACAATCCACACCGTAGTCTCAAATTCACAAGAGAAATGAGCTACACACAATTACCATTTCTTGATATAAGGGTAATTAAAAACAACACCACAATCAAAACTGATATTTACTACAAAAGCACAGTACCTAAATTTCAAATCATGCCACCCAACACACAAAAAAACGCAGCATCCCGTAAATATCATACAACGAGCAAAAGAGATACTTTTAGTGTAATTTAGGGCAGCACGAAAAAGACGAATCCATCAACGGAACACAATACCATTTCTAGTAACACACATTCCGCATCACCAAAGGATTCGTAACATCATCAAAACAAATTTTCAAATTTTCAAATCCTAAAGCAATGTCAAAAATTAAAAGAAAAAGCATAATAATTAATCGAACCCTTATCTTAAGCATTAAGCAACCACCTAACCCAAAGAAACTATTAACAAAGGCAAAATCAAAACATGAACAAAGAGGGGTAACATTTACAGTATCTAAGTGTAATGATAATAGATGTGGAACGTGTCAATACAAACATACTGGTAGATCCATTAGAACAAATAAATGGAGAGGTTTTAGCAAGAGTAGATATGAACTACAAAAGCAGAAATTTGATCTACTGCATTAAATGCCCGAATTGCGAGGAACTGTGTATAGGCGAGGCAGTAGATGTATTATCGGAACGCTTACGTGTCTATAAATGATAAATTTGGAACACCAATGTTCGCCAAATTCAATTGAGCGAACATTGGTATAGAAACATGATGGCAGAAAGTGTTTCTAATTTTTCCTTTCCACAAACTACGTGACACAAATAATGCTGGTAAAAAGATAAAAGAAAAATGGTTTATTAAATGTTCGAAACTGTCGTGAACTGAAATAACAACAATATATAACAACCAGTTGATGATGCAGATTGAATTTATCTTTAGCATATGAATACAAACAAATTACAGAATATCGCTACGCTCGGCAAACCATGACGTTTAATTTGCATGCGGATTGGTCAAAACTGTTTCTAAAAATTCAGCTTGTTGGAGCATTCTAAGAGCTACTCTAGGTGTCAAGAACTCAACTGTCAAATTCACTTTTAATTTGTTTATTACTACGAACTTATGAAAGCATGGATTGAACTTTATGAAAATTATAAAATGATTTTTTAATGTTAAAATACCATAATAAATAACATGAAAACCAGACCATATTTATCCAACTGATATATATATATATATATATATATATATATATATTAGAATAATATATATATATATATATATATATATATATATATATATATATACATATATATATATATTAGAATAATATATATATATTATATATATATATATATATTAGAATAATTTATATATATATATATATTAGAATAATATATATATATTACAAATATATATATTATATATATATATATATATGTGGAGGCGCAATGGCCTAGTGGTTAGGGCAGCGGACTCGCGGTCGTAGGATCGCGGTTTCGATTCTCAGACCGGGCGTTGTGTGTGTTTATTGAGCGAAAACACCTAAAAGCTCCACGAGTCTCCGGCAGGGGGGGGATCCCTGCTGTACTCTTTCACCACCCTTTCTCCCACTCTTTCTTCTGTTGGCCTGCTCGCTTAGCCAGCGGGGTGGCGTCATTCGAAGGCTAAAACAATGCGAACGCATTGTGACCAGCGATGTGTAACAACATCTGATGGTCTGGTCGGTCACGTGATCACGTGATATATATATATATATATAAATATATATATATATATACCACCTTCACTTTAGAGAGTTCTTTTTATGTTGTTGGCACTCCGACGAGTGTTCCAATTGATCCGATCAACGGAAAAGCCTGCTCGTTTAATTAAAGTGTAAGTGGCTGAGCACTCCACAGACACGAGTACCCTTAATGTAGTTCTCGGGGGAGATTCAGCGTGACAAAGTGTGTGACAAGCTGACTCTTTTGAAAAAAAAAAAAAAAGACTCCGCCGGTTACGACGACGAGGGTCCCAGCTGATACGATCACGGACAGCTTGCTCGTGAAATTAACGTGCAAATGGCTGAGCATTCCACAGACACGTGTACCCCTTACGTAGTTCTCGGGATAATCAGCGTGACACAGAGAGTGACAAGGCTGACCCTTTGAAATACAAGTACAACTCATTTTTGCCAGCTGAGTGGACTGGAGCAACGTGAAATAAAGTGTCTTGCTCAAGGACACAACGCGCCGCCGGAATCGAACTCACAACCTTACGATCATGAGCCGAATGCCCTAACCACTAAGCCACGTGCCTTCACTCTCTTTTGAAATACAGAAAGATAGATTGAGAGGAAGTTGTAAAAATGTACAGCAGGGTTCGCCACCTGTCGGAGCTTCGTGGAGCTGTAGGTCTTTACGCTCAATAACCACTTAGAGCGCCCGGTCTGGGAATCGGAACCGCAATCTTACGACTGCGAGTCCGCTGCCCTAACCACTGGGCCATTGCGCCTCGAGAGAGGTCTAGTGTATTATAATCTCCTAGTTCTGTATTTCTGTACCTGTCAAAGTCAATAATACATCAGGTTAATAATTAACTGAATATCAATGTACATGATGCTGTCATTTACACTTTTTATATAATCTTTGTTCCAAGTGAGTTACCTCCTAGTATTCTGCTTGAAAGTTAGCGCCTTCAAATGAGGCTAACATAAGATAATAGTTCATGAAAAATTAATCTATATTATTCCTAGTTTTCAATTCAATATATGCCAAAATGTTCCCGAGAACGATGATAAAGCATTTCAGGTAACACACATAATACTATTTCAGGTAACACACACTCTGCATCACCAAAACATTTTTAACATCATCAAAACAAATTTGCCAATCTTAAAACAATATCAAGAATTAAAAGGAAAAACAAAATAATTGTTCGAAAATGCGTATTACATACTTACGCACTAAAAATATTTCCTTCTATTCAGGTAATGAAGAAAGGACAGGGAATGCAAGGTAATGTAGAAAGAACGGGAAACAAATTTGAAAATGACAAAAAGAATATTATTAAGAATATGAATATTGTCTAACCGTTACATTCTAATTCAAATATTGTTTGATTGACGTTACTTTCTAACAGCACGTCCAAAAATAACTTCTGACATCTTAGTTTTCCCAGGTAATTTATCATTGCGTGTTTAGAAAATTCGTTTTTCCTATAACCTCAAACTGATTTATTTCATTAGACTATTTCAAAACTCAGTGCAGTTAAATATATTATGATTTTTGGACTCTTTCTCCATACACATAATATAGAGTTAAATATAATTTGCTGCTCTGGCGTCTTCTCTAAAAATATTATCCGCAAAAATTCAACTAAATATTTACAGGAGTCTATAGTATACTAACCAGCATTACACAGTGCACACTATATCAAAGAAGAGAAGTAATGATAAATTGGCCTTAAGCCTAACTACAAACCCAGCTGCGTATATAGAATGACATGCGTTTGGCTTCTTATCAACACAAATTATTTATTTTCCTTTAATACCAAAAAAAGCGAAGTACATATTAATACCTCAAGAATAATGAAAATTTTATGATTTTTGTTTCAGGAATTCAAATTATAAATATACTTCTGGCATTATTTACTGACACATAATAAATCTCACTCAAGTTTTTGTCAGGAAAATAATGATAATAATTTGAATATTGTATTCATTTTTGCATAGAAATATTGTTTTCGCAAGGCTATTTCCAATATTTCATTTTTGGAAGACAATTTTACATTTTATTGACTACATACGTACAAACACAAACCCGTGCGAGCAGACACGCACGCACACACACACACACATACACACACACACACACACACACACACACACACACGAGCACACACAAACACACACAAAGACACAGAAACATTGACACACACACACAAACATATAATTATATACGAAACATAAGAAAATGAGTTGACAAAGAATTACAAGATCATTTCAAAAACTTTATTAACGCACAGGTGTTTCAGATGTACGATGTGGACTCGCACTTCAATGCCCGAGTAAGTAATATGTAGATTCATTGGCAGCTTAGTTTAGGGAAATATATATATAATATATATATATATATATATACATAGTTAATCCAAACATGAAAACACAAAGGGAAAACACCACAACGCGATGGCGTGGAACAAGTATAGTATTATAGGAGGGTCAGGAAAGCAGGAAAGAAGAAGGAGAGTTTAACGTTTCGAGCGGAGCTCTTCATCTGAAACATAGGAAAAGGAAAAATCCAAAGGAGGGAAGACAGAGGAAAACAAATCGCTAACGGTAAACACGCGGTCACACACACACACAACACACACACACACATATATATATATATATATATATATATATATTATATATATATATATATATATATATATATATATATATTATATATATATATATATATTATATATATATACATCTATATATATTTAAATATATATATGTCGAAAGTAAAGGAATTTTGTTAAAATCTTCGTTCAACTCCATTCTTTTCATTTATTCATATACAAAAACACACAAATTTCCACACACGAACAGGGGGTTCGGCCCTTGGCATGTAAATTCAACCGTGTTTTACTGACGTGAATTTGCTACCCAGGTATCCGAATTATCCATACTAGGATAATTCATTCATCTACTTATATATATATACATATGCGCGCGTGTGTGTATTTATGCATATATATTTATTTATATATATATATATATATATATATATACCTACAAATAAATAAATATATATACCTACAAATAAATATATATATATAACTAGCAAACGCACACGTCCTTTGGACGATTGAAGTTGCTTTGGTGGTATTTTTTTCATTTTGTTCCAGGTGTCACATGAGCACAGCGAGGCGGTTGTTCAGGGGAAATCTCCCATGAAGTAAATTTGAAGGAAGCGATGTTCTGCTTTGTTGACAGGAATAATAGAGACTATACGACGATAGGTTTGACCCTGAATTTTGAACGCTTGCTTATAGGAATCTTCATGATTGGGTTTGTGACCGAAACTTGCCGTCTGGAAGGCAGAGTTATAAAAAAGTACAGAGTGGAAAGACAGATGAGTGCTTTGTAGGTCAGGCAAGCGGGCCTTCCTTGAGCAGCATAGACCACTGGATCCTCCAACCCAATTGAGAGCCTTGCAATACTCTTTACTCTCTTTTACTCTTTTACTTGCTTCAGTCATTTGACTGCGGCCATGCTGGAGCACCGCCTTTAATCGAGCAACTCGACCCCGGAACTTATTCTTTTTTTTGTAAGCCCAGTACTTATGCTATCGGTCTCTTTTGCCGAACCGCTAAGTGACGGGGACATAAACACACCAGCATCGGTTGTCAAGCAATGCTAGGGGGACAAACACAGACACACAAACAAACACACATGCATATATATATACATATATACGACAGGCTTCTTTCAGTTTCTGTCTACCAAATCCACTCACAAGGCATTGGTCGGCCCGTGGCTATAGCAGAAGACACTTGCCCAAGATGCCACGCAGTGGGACTGAACCCGGTACCATGTGGTTGGTTAGCAAGCTACTTACCACACAGCCACTCCTTACAGAGATATCTCCTGTAACAGTATCTCAATTTGTGGCGTAATCGTCAGGGGGATCATAGTTCATCACCATCTGGAGAACAGCGATAATCTGCCCAATTTTCAAGAAAGGGAGCCGCGAAGACGCGCTTAACTACCGACCGGTTTCCCTTACATCAATAATCAGCAAGATGTTCGAAACCATCCTTAAGAAAAGTATGATCCTCCACCTCCTAAACACAGCCTCGATCACTGATTCCCAACACGGCTTCGTGCCGAAGAGATCATGCTTGACCAACTTACTAGTAATGGAAGAATTGGTGACGCGCATCCTCGATGATAGTGATGCTGTTGACATCGTTTTATTGGACTTTGCCAAAGCTTTTGACTCGGTAAACCACCGCCTACTACTTGTCAAGCTTCAAGCATATAGTTTCCATCCGGATATTGTACGATGGGTTGGTGCCTTCCTCTCAGATCGCTCCTTCCAAGTTCAAGTTAATGGTTCGCGGTCCGACGTCTCCAGTGCGAGCAGTGGCGTGCCTCAAGGTTCAGTGCTTCGGCCCTTGTTGTTCTTAGTCTTCATAAATGACTTGCCCGACGACCTCACGCAACACACCCTTCTATTTGCCGACGATATCAAACTGGTCGCTCCTCGCGGTAGTATAGAGGATCTTCGTCGATGCCTCCACCAAATTTGGAAGTGGTCTAACGATTGGGACCTGTGTCTGAACGTGTCAAAGTGCTGTCATCTGCCTGTCGGCTCTACTCCTGCAACTCAACTTGATTTCGAGCCGGGTCGTCTGCTGCTTGAGAGGACCGATCAGGTAAAGGACCTGGGTATCTTGGTGGATTCCTCCTTTTCGCCTTCGGCCCAGTGCGTCCATGCTGCCAACAAAGCGCGCGGAATTCTGTTTTTGATTCGACGGTCATTCGGAATGCTCACAGCAGCCATATTCCTGCCACTCTATGTCACGCTGGTGAGACCTATATTGGAGTATGGGATTCAAGCCTCTTCTCCTTATCTTCTCAAAGACATACAGCACCTCGAAAGAGTCCAGAGGCTGGCTACCCGCATGGTTCATGGTCTCAAAAATTTGTCCTACGAAGAAAGGCTGAGGACGCTCGACCTTTATTCTCTTGAAAAACGCCGCCGCCGTGGTGATCTCATTCTCGCCCACAATATCATAAGCGGGAAGTGTAACCTCTCGAAAGAGCTGTTCTTCACTCCTGCTCCGGAGCGTCGGCTGCGGGGTCATTCCGAAAAGCTCTACCTGCGACGATTTCGTCTCAATCGAATGAGAGGAGCTTTCTCCGTCCGGGTTGCGGATCCGTGGAACAAGCTGCCAGACGAGATGGTGAAGATGCCGACGACCGCTTTGTTCAAAGCCTCCCTGGATCTCAAGTGGCCTGAACTCTTTACATGAACACCACCCTGTACTTAACTCCATGTCCCCCTACATGGCCTTGCTATTTGCTTTTGAGCCAAATTAACTAACTAACTAACTAACTAACTAACCTTTGTTGCCCATCGGCAACTCGATAGCTTCCAATGCCCATGGGCAAGAACCCTCCGGTAAACATTAGATTGAGGTCTCTTCATCCGATGGCTAC
Organism: Octopus sinensis; assembly: GCF_006345805.1. Taxonomy (NCBI): domain Eukaryota; kingdom Metazoa; phylum Mollusca; class Cephalopoda; order Octopoda; family Octopodidae; genus Octopus; species Octopus sinensis. The sequence continues at coordinate 13,039,427 of NC_043012.1, forward strand.
CGACATCTGCCAACCTTGCGGCAGAAGTGGATACAGCGTTGCGTGCTGGTCGGAGAGTACTTTCCCTCTGGGGCTTCTGCGACCCTCGTGGCCGATGTGGATGCAGCATTGTGTTTGTATATATATATATATATATATATATATATATTTATACATACATATACTTTACGTTTCCATATTGTTCTCCAGTCTTTTTTCGTTATAAATTTGATAATCAAATTTCGAATTTAGCTAAAGTATTCGACTTGAAAAATGTGCGATACAACGCCTATTCATAATTAAATATTTAGGTGGTAATTAGCAATTTTTTTTCTGTCTTATACATCATTTATTCAATAATAGAAAAGTAAATTACATCTCTAAGAGAGTTGACAAAAACATTTGAAGAACTTCATAAAAAATTGATAAGGAAATGCAGGTAATGTTATATAGTTCACCTTCGTAATGAGACTCGTGTGTGTAACGCTCGATATATCCAACTAAGTCGAATTACCATTGTATATTTTTATAAAAACAGCATAAACTTATTTCAGTACAAACTAAAAATATTCAAACTGCAGAAAGTGAAAACGACGCTAGTACGACACATAATCTAATAGACGATGCTTTTGTCGATGTCTAAAAGTTCTGTAAGTTCATTATTGGTATTCATTGTTAAGAGTTCGTCAATTTTCGCATATGTACATATGAAAAGAGTGGGGTGTACTTCCACACAGAAAAATATAGGAGAATTCGTTTTTTAAAATGCATCTGAATTTGAAAAAAAATGTAATTGTTTTTAAATACATTTATTTACAAATATAACAAACTGGTTTCAACACTTTTCTGCTTATCAATGGTATAAACGTAGAGACTTAAAGCTTTTTGTTTAAATTGCAAAGTAGAAAACATGTTTAAATGATGAAATGTTCACAAAATTCACTAGTATCAAAATAATCGGCGAAGAATATAAAAAAAATTCTGATCAACGTGTTTAAATGATTCAATGTTCTATCTATATTTTACTGATTTTCTCCACATGTATGTTTCGCTAAAAGAATGTGCATATGTTTGCCATATACCATCTTACTCTCTCATGTACATAGTCACTCGCCTTACAGTCGTTGCACCGCAGTTAAATCGATGCAAAAACCAGGTAATTGCGAAATTCCGACCAGAAACACCTTTCAGATAGACCGAGAATTATCATCAATTAATCGGTATATTAGTTAATAAATCAAAAGTGATATTCTGTAGTAGCTGTCCGTTATCAGCTTTGTACAATTGACATGTGACTGGTTACCTATAATACCCTGAACAACGCTTTTCATTGCATGTGTGAAAAATAAGCAGCTACATCCAATTGGTACTTTGTATGACTCAGTATTATTCACCAAGTTATAAACCATTTGTCACGAAACACCATGCAATTTCCAGAAATGAATATATAACGTGCGACAATAAATACCTTACATGCATAATATACATTATTCCTATTAGTCATCTTCTAAATATGAGAGAGGTACTTGCATCAGTGTATTTTGCAATTTATGTTTTATAGCATTTATTACATAAATCTCTGAAGAGTAACATTAGAATTGAATCATTGATCTTCAAACTGTACATACATAAGGTAAAACATGCCAACACTGAATTGATCTTTCCAAGTAACACACACACACAATCACTCACACATTCCTACACGTATATGAACTGACAGGAGTTAAATAGTAAATGCATTTACTTACTGGTTTTATTTACTCTTATTGTAAGTCTGTTTGTCACACTTCCATTTTGCATATGGAGATGACTTTAATTTTCACTTGTCGGTCTTTAATCAATTAAACAATTGCATTACAAAGGAGCCAATAGTTAATTTGTTTTACTTAAACTTTCGTTTTAAAATGTATGCGTTACATTAAATTTTGCATTACTGAATTATCTTTAATTCCATTAGCTTGCTGATGAATTAAACAACAAAACGTTAAGCTTAAATGTTGCTAGTATATCCTTTTCAGCTGCTTCACGGCAGTCATCTGTTGCTCTTTCTGTACTTAGTGTAACTACCAAATTTCTCGCTAGATTCCGGAAAATATCAATATATTGATACTCGAAAATCTACACTTTTTAGGTAATAAGTAGTACGAGAAAGGATTTTTGCAGTGCTTGGAATATTCCGGATGATTATTATTACTTATTCGATGGGTGGTGTTTAATATTTTGTACTGAAATAAATCTGGCAATAATTATTGTGTTGCACATGGGCATAAAATCCCTTAAATCGAATAGTTTATGCTAGGAGAACATTTACTTCCCTTCCGCGCACGAACAAAGCAGAAAAAGCATCACAAATCTAAGCACAGATTCAAATATTCCAGTAATCGATTCTTCGGCCATATTCGATACATTAATTCCAACTACACACAAGTCAAAATCTCTTCAATATAATATAATTTTATGTTAATAAATATCAATATTTACACATCTCTATCTTTACACATACACACAAACACGCACACTTTCCTACACGTATATGAACTGACAGTAGTTAAATAGTAAATGCATTTACTTATTGGTTTTATTTACTCTTATTGTAAGTCTGTTTGTCACACTTCCATTTTGCATATGGAGATGACTTTAATTTTCACTTGTCGGTCTTTAATCAATTAAACAATTGCATTACAAAGGAGCCAATAGTTAATTTGTTTTACTTAAACTTTCGTTTTAAAATGTATGCGTTACATTAAATTTTGCATTACTGAATTATCTTTAATTCCATTAGCTTGCTGATGAATTAAACAACAAAACGTTAAGCTTAAATGTTGCTAGTATATCCTTTTCAGCTGCTTCACGGCAGTCATCTGTTGCTCTTTCTGTACTTAGTGTAACTACCAAATTTCTCGCTAGATTCCGGAAAATATCAATATATTGATACTCGAAAATCTACACTTTTTAGGTAATAAGTAGTACGAGAAAGAATTTTTGCAGTGCTTGGAATATTCCGGATGATTATTATTACTTATTCGATGGGTAGTGTTTAATATTTTGTACTGAAATAAATCTGGCAATAATTATTGTGTTGCACATGGGCATAAAATCCATTAAATCGAATAGTTTATGCAAGGAGAACATTTACTTCCCTTCCGCGCACGAACAAAGCAGAAAAAGCATCACAAATCTAAGCACAGATTCAAATATTCCAGTAATCGATTCTTCGGCCATATTCGATACATTAATTCCAACTACACACAAGTCAAAATCTCTTCAATATAATATAATTTTATGTTAATAAATATCAATATTTATACATCTCTATCTTTACACATACACACAAACACGCACACTTTCCTACACGTATATGAACTGACAGTAGTTAAATAGTAAATGCATTTACTTACTGGTTTTATTTACTCTTATTGTAAGTCTGTTTGTCACACTTCCATTTTGCATATGGAGATGACTTTAATTTTCACTTGTCGGTCTTTAATCAATTAAACAATTGCATTACAAAGGAGCCAATAGTTAATTTATTTTACTTAAACTTTCGTTTTAAAATTTATGCGTTAAATAAAATTAAATTTTGCATTACTGAATTATCTTTAATTCCATTAGCTTGCTGATGAATTAAACAACACAACGTTAAGCTTAAATGTTGCTCGTATATCCTTTTCAGCTGCTTCACGGCAGTCATCTGTTGCTCTTTCTGTACTTAGGGTAACTACCAAATTTCTCGCTAGATTCCGGAAAATATCAATATATCGATACTCGAAAATCTACACTTTTTAGGTAATAAGTAGTACGAGAAAGAATTTTTGCAGTGCTTGGAATATTCCGGATGATTATTATTACTTATTCGATGGGTGGTGTCTAATATTTTGTACTGAAATAAATCTGGCAATAATTATTGTGTTGCACATGGGCATAAAATCCCTTACATCGAATAGTTTATGCTAGGAGAACATTTACTTCCCTTCCGCGCACGAACAAAGCAGAAAAAGCATCACAAATCTAAGCACAGATTCAAATATTCCAGTATTCGATTCTCCAGTCATATTCCCATGCATTAATCCCAACTACACACAAGCCAAAATTTCTTCAATATAATATAATTTTATCAAAATTTATGTTAATAAATATCAATATTTACACAGCTCTCTCTTTACACATACGCACACACAAGCACACATACACACATATATATATGCATATGTATGAGAGTGCTTTTGCGTGTGTGTGTGTGTGTGTATTTGCGTTTGTGTGTGCGTGCGGGTACGTGTGTGCATTTGGAAATGTTAATATGTATTAATATAAATTTCGATAATATATCACAGGGATGATCCTCATATGAAATTCTTACTTGTATGTATGTATGCGAATATATATATATATATTTATATATTTATACACACACACACACACACATATATATATATATATATATATATATATATATATATATATATATGTATATATATATATATATATATATATATATATATACAAGTGTAATTATTACGAACGCAGAAAGCTCGTGTATTTTGTATACTCCTTTTTATATTTTTGTAAATATTTTATATCTTTAATATTTTTTTCATATGTGTTTGAGTAACTTCCCTTTTTTACTCAACTTTTTCTGCGTTTCCATATTTTTCTCCAGTTTTTTTCGCCATGACTATCACATGATAATTACATTTACACTTCAACTAAGGTTTTCGATCTGCGAAATGTATGATACCTTATCTATTCATAATCAAATATTTGTATTTAATTATGAATTTCGTATTTACCTCATGTTTTACCTATTGATTCATCACGTATCCTACAACCTGCAACATACTGATGACACTATAACACCTACCTTCTCGATTCGGCGCGCGTTCTCTGGCTTCCCTTGCCAGTTTTCTGAAATCAACTTATGATATTGTCCATATATTACGTTCTTTCCTTGCCTCTTGGTTTACTACCCGCTGCTCTACCCGCTACTCTACTCTCTACTCTCCCTTCGGCGATAATCTCTTCAAGACCCCTGTTTCTTTTATATGGCGATAATAGATGCTTTGCTCTTTTTCTTTTCTTTTTTTAATTTTTGCTTGGTATTTTTTTATAAGTAAAACCGCGTTATTAACTTGGAATTTCTCTGTCGAAATGTAGTTTTCAGCGCAGGACCTCATCTTTATTCCAATGGAATCATTTGGCACTCTATATTTATAGAAGCGTGAGCAAAGTGGGGTGGGGGTCTTAAAACAACATGATGTAAATAATGGAATATTCTAAGAGTATCATTAATACCAAAAGGAAATGCATCAATGGTATGGCTCCGGCAGACTAAACTCTCCTGTATGAAGGCGGCGAGCTGGCAGAAACGATTCTACTTTGCTAAAAGACATACAAAGTGTGTCAAAGATTTTATTTCCGAACGGTAGATACTAATCGAAAAGACCTCTTCGTAAGAAAACCTAATAGTATAAGCTTACATTATTTGTGAAGAAATTGTCGTAAATGTAATATATATGTAAACAACAGGATTAGCAATTCATAACAACGGTAATGATATTTGTCTTCCTATGAATGTGTAGAGATTTTTTTGGCTAACATAGCTTATAAGTTTGAATATGAAGAAACGTAAACATAATTATTGTGGAAAGACATGAAAATTGTATGAGGCAGAGAAAGGATTCTTTTTCTTGATGATTAAAAGTAGTAGTAGTAGTAGTAGTAGTAGTAGTAGTAGTAGTAGTAGTAGTAGTAGTAGTAGTAGTAGTAGTAGTGGTAGTAGTAGTAGTAGTAGTAGTATAGTAGTAGTAGTAGTAGTAGTAGTAGTAGTAGTAGTAGTGGTAGTAGTAGTGGTAGTAGTAGTAGTAGTAGTAGTAATAGTGGTGGTAGTAGTAGTAGTAGTAGTAGTAGTAGTAGTAGTAGTAGTAGTAGTAGTAGTAGTAGTAGTAGTGGTAGTAGTAGTAGTAGTAGTAGTAGCAGCAGCAGCAGCAGCAGCAGTAGCAGTAGTAGTAGTAGTAGTAGTGGTGGTGGTGGTGGCGGTGGTGGTAGTAGTAGTAGTAGTAGTAGTAGTGTAGTAGTAGTAGTAGTAACCCGGTAATGCACGGCGTATAGTATTAGATTTAATGGAAAATTACCGAGGAATCCTCGCTGGAAAAACTTGAATCTTTTATATTTATGAAATTATGAATAAATATATCTCTATGAAATTGGGAAAGGTTTGCAAATTGCGTGCTTCTGGAATCTATTTTCCTTTCTCCTACAACTGTAAATACGTTTGAAAATGTGACGAGGAGGAAAGTATACTATTTTCTTTTTATAATCAGTCTCTAAAATCGCTACTAAATATGTTGGTACCCGCTTTCTTCCCTTCTGTTTACAAATCACTAAACATTCCCATGTTCAGGTAAATGACAGCGAATATATTTGGCGTAAATTAGTGTCTATTTTTTTAGAAAATAGAAGGGAACATTGGATGTTTTGCACCTTTGGTAATTTTAAGTACTCCAAAAATAGACATTATGTATTATTTACAGGTCCCCGAAGGAGATCAATGAGAAAATAGCGACTGACCTACTTCATTTTCAATGACGGAAAATCTTAATGTAAGTTTGATGAATTTTAACTCTTGATTTATAATGTACACTGAAGGTATGTTAATACTTGCCAGGTGAATGTTGCAGTAGTTTCACTAAATAATATTTAAGAAATCGCTCGTGCGAATATTCACGATTTCTAACATTAATTTCCAAATTCGTACGAGGGATGATAGAAGGTCCATTGGCTGACCAATATTCATTCACGAAATGTGACAAAATGAGTTTTATTTTCCAATATAGTCCCCTATGCAGCCCACATACTTCTTCCATCGGTGTTGCCGTGCTAGGATCTCCTCGGGAAAGAAACTTTCATCTTGTCTCAAAATATCAATAGCTAATATGACGTCATCATCACGGCGACACTGTGTTTTCCAGATGATGGTCAGATGAAGCCAAATCAGAAGAATAGGAAGGTTGATTAACCCGTTCAAAACCACAGTCACACACTGCAGCCAATAAAACCAAGGGCTTGTGTGCTGGAACATTGTCGTGATGTAACTAGACACAATTCACCAATTTTCCTGTCATTTAGTCATGATAACCTCTCATAACTGCAAGAGAAAATGGCATAGTACTCCCCATTGATGGTGTGGGACATTAAACACAATGCCTAGTTAACCCATCCTCGCCAAAAAAAACGAGGCCATTGCATTCCTTGTATATGAAACAAACGTGACGTTCGCTAGAACAGGCGACGAGAACTGTTTCAACTGTGTGCATTGTTACTCAGTCTCTGGCTAGAAAATGTTCAAGAATCCGGGTTCCATCTGCTTGAAGCAATGCCAAATTTTTCCGTGGTGTGATTAGCTTGTTTCTCTTTTGAAATTTGTGTTATAAGCCATTATGCTACTAAGTTCATTTTGCCAGTCTCTATCACCGTGTGGCGAAAGCGATGAATATTTTCCTCGGCGGTTGCAGTTACAGGACGTCTAGACATTAATGTAGGAACCATATCAGCATGAATGTTCTTGGGAGATAAGCTCTTTTGCTCCACATATTCCAAATTTTGTCCATTCTGAAGAAGAGTCTCTGCTAGTTACTTCTGAAACCTTCTTCGAACATTTAGATGTCGGTCTAGTTGGAAAGTAACAATGCTGTTATTAATGAGAAATTAGGAAATTAATGCATGCGAGATTCCACAGTTCTTGCATCAATCTTTTATAGTCAGCCTATGAACATTTCAGCCCACACCAATACTTTGTAATTAAATGCACAGACTATACACAACATACTTCGGCGCCAAACGCGTCTTGACAAGAAAAAAACACATTGTGTTTCTTTTGTGAGGTTTTTAATATATCTGTGACTCTATAATTGGCAAATTTTTTCATCAAAATCACTACCGAAAAAACAACCACGTCAGAAATTGATTATATTCACATTGCCAAATATTGAACGCAGTTATCATTTCATCCACTTCTTGTCAGCTCCAAAATGTTTACTAAAATATGGAATAACGTAACTAGTTTAGACATTTCTTGGAATAGAAATATGCGGTTAATATAAATTAGGAAGTTATGAAGTGCGGCCTATTTTTTTCCGTCAAATATTAGGCTTCCTTGGATATTCAAGATTTTTGTATGAAGTTGTTTGGATATGGTTAATAGCTGTCTGCCTGTATTATAAAAGATATTATATATAGTTTGGAGACTACGTTTCTTTAAAATTAGAAATAATACTAAGAAAAAGAAATTACCAGTTATGATTTTTATTTGTACTGCTATGTAGAGAAGTGTTTGGCACTTATATAATCACTAGTTAGGCGATGAAGTACATTTTCTATTCATAAAACGTACAAATATATTTAGCATGAATAGGTAGTTTGTTATTCTTTTACAATTTCTGAATTTGCGTACAGTTAACAATCAGTTACGTCGTCATATACGTGTGAGCTTGTACACATGCACATTTCGCATGCATGCATACATAAAAACAAACACACACATTCATACATACATACATATATACGTGCATGAGTGGATGTGTTGTTAAATAGCTTGCTTACCAACCACATGGTTCCAGGTTCAGTCCCAATACGTGGCACCTTGGGCAAGTGTCTTCTACTATAGCCTCGGGTTGATTTGGTAGACGGAAACTGAAAGAATCTCGTAGTATATATATATATATATATATATATATATATATATATGTATATGTATACGTTTGTGTCAGTGTTTGTCGTACAAGCATCGCTTGACAACTGATGTTGTAGTGGGTACGCCCCTGTAACTTAGCAGTTCGGCAAAATAGAACGATAGTATATGTACCAGGCTCACAAAGAATAAGTCCTGGCATCCATTTGTTCTACTAAAGGCGATGCACCAGCATGGCTGCAGTCAAATGACTGAAACAAGTAAAAGGGTATATATATATATATATATATATATATATATATATATATTCATACACACACACGCGCGTGCGCGCAGACATATATATGTTTGTACATGTATGTATGTGTTAAACGACACAGGTTTCACACCGTCCATTCAATAATTGCTGGATCCCTGCAGCATATATATATATATATGGTCTGTGCACACTTGAAGTTTAGTTCCTGTGTGAGTCAGTATCATCAGAGATGGAAGTTGTAACAACACTCAAAAGTAATATTAGTTGCCACTTCAGCCTGGATGTTTCATACCTGCGTCTGATACATTACTCCTAATATATGAGACACAGGTTGTCTGTGGTTAACCAGTTGGAAAGGAGGTTTTCCTGGGGTTAAAATATCGTAACATATTCAGTGTGTGTTTTTGTGTGTGTGTATGTGTGTGTAAATATGTGCGCAGTGGGTCAGTAAGGAAGCGGTTGTTTGCTGACATCGATGTGATTGTGATATGATGTGAATTGAGGAATATATAGAAACATAGCTTCATAGTATTCAATGATGTTTAGTGAAGAAACAAACTATTACCTATCTTTTTGTTGCTCCGAAACCCAGCAACAACAGCGAAGCAATAATTCTTTCTCCATATAATTCACGAAAAGAATTCAGTACAGTAAAAAAAAAATACTAATTGAAGATTTCATATTTTAAGAATCAAGAGGTGCTTTTCTCCCAGCGTTGAAAGGATTTCAGTTCTTCTTTATCACATTTCTGTTTCCATAGTTTGGAGATCTTCTCTTTATCTTGGAATATTTTGCTAATTTCTTGATTGATCTCTTCATCGATGGATTTAACTTTTTCTTCATTCGTCTGGGCCCCTAATTTTAGAAGTTCTATTTCCATCTTCTTATTTTCCAGTGCCATTCTTTGTGTATCAGGTTCATCTGTAATGGCTTTGATCTGGAATTTACGTGGGAGAATTAATGGTGTCCGATTGAGCCATTTTTCGTATACATCCGCTTTATTGTTATTTCGGATGATCTTCGAAAATGCGAACTTTTACTTTTAACTGTTGGAACCATTCTAAAAATCGAAAATGGTATTGCAAGTCTTTGTTTTGAAAATTTGAACAACTGTCATATTTTTGCACAATGTATCAAATAAATAGCAACTTTGCATTGGAATCATTCGCTGAGATTTTTAGCTTTATATAAACTTTTGAAACTTTGCTTATAACTTGTCAACCCATTACACAAATCACTTTCATACACAGATTCAACATGGCATAAATTTTCACAAGTTTGTCATTTAGAATAGAAACGGTGCAGTTGCCACTATGTTGATCATATTCAATTAGAAAGTTCCCAAGCAGACATTCACTAAAGTAATAATATATTTATCGCTGTCAACATTCCAGCATGGAGAATAATATGACACTTTTCCGAGACTTCTAAAGTTATTGGATACTTCTGTTATGCAGACAACAATATATGGGAAAAGAAGAAAAGAGGCTGTTATCAAGAGTTATTATGTCCAGTGCAGTTCTCACCAAATCTTATTTACAACGCGGTTGTAAGCTAACTCAGACATTTGACAATTGTATTAAGTTGTCTTCAAATAGTGTGGAATATTTTACAACTGCTATTTTTGGCTTGATGCCCAGTGTATATGGTATATATATTGCATATTTTGCTTAATATATAGGTTTGTTCTAAATTAATTCAACTCATTGTTCATTTCAGAATCTTATGAATCTTATGAATATTTGAGGATAAATAAGTTTTGCATGAATATAATATAATTTACCGAGCGAAAGCTAAATGTATTTATATATATATGGAAGCGCAATGTCCCAGTGCATAGTGCAGCGGACTCGTGGTCGTAGGATCGCAGTTTCGATTCCGAGACCGAGCGATGCGAATGTTTATTGAGGGAAAACACCTAAAAGTACCACGGGGCGCCAATAGGGGGTGATGTAAACCCTGCTATCCTGTTTCATTACATGTTTCTCTCACTCTTCCTTTCTGTTTCTGCTGTACCTGTATTTCAAAGGTCCAGCTCTGTCACACTCTGTGTCAGGCTGAATCGCCCCGAGAACTACTTTAAGAGTATACGTGTCTGTGGAGTGCTCAGCCACTTACACGTTAATATCACGAGCAGGGTGTCCTCCCAATCGGATCAACTGGAACTCGTGTTGTCGTAACCGACGGAAGGCTACGATATATATATATATATATATATATATATATATATATATATATATATATTAGGTTGGCAACTAAGTTCCCGCAGCATTTTTAAATTTTGGAATTTATTGCGCTTTTAAATTTTGGAATCTTAATTTTTGTTTATTTTCAGATGGTTGAAATGGAATGTGAAGTTAAGAAAAACAAGCATTTTCGACACCTCGCGGTTCTAAGAGCGCAAAAGCTTCTCGCCATATTTGTGCTGTGTATCGAGAGGTTGCCATAGCTGAAAGAATCGCTCGTGATTGGTATGCCAAGTTCAAAAATGAAACTTTTGATATCAAAAGCTGCACTTCGTACTGGCCGTCCAGTTGGGTTGGTTGAAGAGCGATTAAACTAACTTTTACACGAAAATTCTCGTCAAACGACAAGTGAACAGGCAAAGAAAATGGAAAGCTCCTACACTGCTACAGAGAATCATCTTCACTCGATGGCAAAGTTTCAGAAGTATGGATCGTGGTTTCTGTGACAACAACAAAACTCAACAAGACACAATCTCTGCTGATTTGCTTGCTCGTCACCGCTCAATTCATGGACACAAGCAACGATTTCTTTACCAAATCGTTACTGGCGTCGAAGAATGGTGCCTGTACATCAATATGAAGCAGCGTAAAGAATGGCTTAGCCCCGGTAAACAAGCGGCACAGCGCGTGAAACAAGATCTTCATCTGCGCAAAACGATGTTGTGCATATGGTGGGACTGGGAAGGGATTATCCATTACAAATTGCTTGGACGGAACCAAACGGTCAACACAGTACTCTATGTTCAACAGATGGAACGACTGAATATGGCTACTCAAGAGAAAAGACCTAATCGGCAACATGGAGTTCTGCTGCACGACAACGCCCGCCTTCATATCGCAAATATAACCAAGGAAGCCATACAAACGCATGGCTAGGAAGTGCTGACACACACGCCGTACTCTCCTGATTTGGCACCAATGGATTTACACCTCTTTCGATCTCTTTCAAATGATTTGCGCAGAGTTTCGTTAAATGCTGATGCAGAATACGCTTCCAACATCCCTTTCCTGAAAATAAGATAATCAAAACAACACTCAAACACTGATTCACACCTATCTACAAAATGGAACCATCACCCCTTGCAAAAAAAGGAATACAGGACCTAAACCTAAATTTATAAACCACCATCGATACAATATCTGGAGTATCCCAACTTCAAATAGAGAAAGGAAAAATCACTACCAGCAGGATAGACAATGGAACCTCCTCACCCCATTAGGGGTTGCCAACGAGATTTTAGTTCCAACAATCTACTAAACAACCATGCGCAAAAAACACGTACCTTACGCAATTATTACCAACGACGATGGGATATCGGAACACACCTTTCAATACAGTTCCAAGAACACACACCATATATCACAATACAGCACCTCGCAACCATAAGGAACAACTACATAATATCTACTGTCACAACCCGCGCATTCATTTTTATACCCAATACGCAAACAAAGAGACATGAGATAGCACTAAACAGACAGGAGAAACAAAAAGTGATAAAAATTATCAATCTAACTCACAAAGAACTAAGAGCAAACCAAATCAATATACTCTCCAAAGGTTTCAAGTTTACACCCACCCCACAACGCCCCAACTACAACGAAATTAAAGAAGACATCGCAGAATTCTGTAGAAAGTTATGACTCGCTGGGGAGCTATAAAACAAATACAACGAGGACCGATCGTTGGACTGAAGTAAAAGTAACTAAACCCCTTCAGAAGGTAAGAACAAAACTCTTGATCATTTCTGTGAATACATCTCCAATTACCCATATCGACATATACACAAACAAAAGCTAAACCAAACTTTAGCAAAAGAGAAAGTGCTGAGATGAATAAATTGAAAGATGATAAAACAATAACAATCGAAGAGGCTGATAAAGGGAGTGCAGTTGTCTTAATGGACACGATATACGACATGCAGTATTAAACTGTCAGGTAATTTCTTTCTTCGGTTGTTATGTAGAACAAGGACATAGCATTGTTTCAATAAATGATTACGTTTCTAAGCCAAAGTCTTTGGGACGTGAAACTATACAACTGCCATGTCGGTTTCCGTCTCCGTTACACTGCAAATGTATATGGAGGTCAGTTTCCTTCATTAATGCGAATGAAAAGCATTACTTGGAATAAGAGAACATTCCAATAGGATAATGATCACACTGAAGATATTTTGTAGAAACTATTGGGCTACATAAAGCAAATAAGAAAAGAAAGAATATTTGTAATGCAAAGGGATTAATGCCCACTGATATTTTGTGCTGGTACAAGAAACGTGTAATTGCCAAAGTTTAGATAAAGGGATCCGCGGGATTTACTGGTTACCATAGATTAACATACGTAAGAGATTTAGTTCTATAAAACTGAAGCGCAAAATACACGCTAAAGCAGAGCAAATTGACAGAATCTCTAATGAATGACACAGCAGTGAATCCATTGTAAATCAGCTTTAGGTTTTAGAACATCTACTACTTCAATTTTAAATTGTTTAGATACAAGAATAATGTTTCAGAATTGAGCATGCACAAACTTAAAGAGTATTTACATCTCTGTGGCATATTCTATACATCGCTTTTAGATATAAATAATACTGATAAAAAAATAATTTCGTAGATCTCAACAACATGAAAGAGAAGAAAATTTCTCTTTTATCGATATTAGACACGCTGAATTGCTGGAAACAACGAAACATATATGGACATTTTAATATTTTGCTTTCATTTCACAGCTCTATTCAGGTTTAAAGTAAATGGCTTACCTATTATATACCGAAAACAGTTTATTATGCATCAGTCATGATATTATATAAAAAATATGTCAGGAAATCCAATTTCTTTGTTTATTTCATTCCTTCTTATATTTAGCTATCTATTATTTTGTAGGTGTTCAGAGTAAGATCAGATTTTACAGCTTTTCACTGCAGCAGATTCTGGTTGATATTAAAATAATATCGTTAAAAAATATACTTGAAATATTTTGACTTCTACGACACCCCAATTCTTTTTTCCTTTCTTTATTTTCGAATGATATGACACGAGCAGAAATCCGAATACAAGCAAAGGTACATTTGAAATATTTCTGGCATATACACACATAGAGGCATGCTCATGCTTACACACACACACACACAGGTATATATATATATATATATATATATATATATATATATATATATATATATATATATATATATATTTATATATGAATGAGAGGCGTAGCTACCCAGATGGATTCCTAATATGCTAGAAGAACACGCCAAATTGCCTTACACGTAGCGTCTACTAGAATATTAGGAATCCACCTCGGTGGCTATTTCTCTAATTTACATGTGTGAAATAATTCATGGTCATCGAACATTTTTTTAAGTTTGCTAGCCACTGGATTAGATTAATATTATTTAATAATATCAATTTCAATCTTCATTATTTAAATATATATATATATATATATATTATATATATATATATATATATATATATATATATATATACATATATATATATATATATATATATATACATATATATATATATATATATATATATATATATATATAATATATATATATATATGTATGTATGTATGTATGTATGTATGTATGTATGTATGTATGTATGTATGTATGCATGTATGTGTGTGTATATACGTATGTATCTTTCTGTCGAAGAGCGTAGGCTCGGAACGTGAAAGACTTTTTCTATTCCTGAGCGCTATACTAATACATTTCTTTGTTTGTACTCCACTTGCCTTCGTCTTTTGTTTATTTTCGTAAACTTTCCCTTTATATATATATATATACTTATAGAAATTCATATGTATGTATATTTATATATACATGCTTATATAAATAAATACATATATATATATATATACATATATATACATATACATAAATGCATATTTATACATGTATATATATGTGTATATATGTATGTATGCATGTATATATGCATGCATGTATGTATGTTTGTATGTATGTATATATGTATATATCACTGCACTGACCAACTATTGGATGTTAACATACACAGCTTCTCACATTGTGCTTCCTTGTATTGTTGTAGATTTCGAATGACGATACTGTTGTTGTTTGGTGAGTAGTCCTTTATTCGCAACGAAGGGAACGTCAGTCTTTTGCAGTTTTACCATCCACAGTTTCGTGGACTAGAACATAGTGCAATGTCGTGTTTCATTGATTGACCTAGAAATCGAAACCACGATCTTCGGGCCGTGAGTGAAACTCCCTAACCAGAAGGTCCCACGTGTTCAGAAGCACACGTACATACACACACATACACTTAATCACGCACACATATATACGACTTCTTTTTCACACTTTGCGTTTACATGTATTCATCTCACTTTGTTGAATATGTTATACAGTCTCATGAGAATTAGATGTATACAAAATGTATACAAATTTAAACTTGAAGTTTTAACTAGCAACTTTAATCAAAACTTATATACTGATCAACTGTTAGGAGGCACATGACCTAGTGGTTAGAGCAGCGGTCTCACAGTCGAAGGATCGCGGGTCGAATCTCAGAGCGGGCGAAGTGTGTGTTTATGAGCGAAGTGTGTGTTTATGAGCGAAGCACCTAAGCTCCACGCGGCTCCAGCAGAAGGTAGTGGCGAACTTCTGCTGACTATTTCGCCACAACTTTCTCTTATTCTTTCCTCGTTGCAGCTCACCTGCGACAAACCGGCGTTCCATCCCAGTGGGGAACCTATACGCCAAGGAAACTAAGAAACCGGCCCTTATGAGCTAGGCGTGGCGCGAGAAGGAAAAAACACACTGATCAAATAAAAGGAATACTAGTGTTTGAGTACTTGTTGTGATGGCCATATGGATTACATGCAAACCACATCTTGGGTTGCCGATCAACTATCTAAATAGCGAGTCGGATTAAATAAACAATAAATAGAGACACATAGAGCAATGCCTCTATAGACGAATACGATAAGTCTGAACTTCTTTCAGGCCGCTTGTATGGAAAATTTCTAACTTGACAGGATATCGTTTCTGTGGCAAAAGTCCCTTCCTATTGTGTAACGTATGTCACCTCTCTTAAATTTGCCTAAGAAAGCATCTCATAGAATTGCTCATGGAATTTTCTTAAGAAAGAAAGGTATTTGTTTAATATTTGTTTAATTACTGTTTATAAAGTAACTATTCAAATATTAGTAATAGCAGTGTTAGTCACATATTACAATGTGAAACACACACAAAGACCGTTAGCATGACTTAAATCTTTATTATTTGCTGTCAAAATATTCGTCGTATCAACAGCAATCTGTGCACTGACTTGAACTCATTGCATTTTGCTTTAGACATTACACTAAATTTTGACACGAAAATATATTTCGTTTACTAAGTACCGAATGAGGTCTCGTTATATATACGCACGCAAAATTCTATAAAATGTAATTACTAATATCAGTAAATGTACCATATAATTATCTTGTAACATAATCGTATGATGAAAAGATTATCGTTAACACCTCTTATTAGTATTAGGAAGCACTAATCAATAGCGTGTTTCCAGATAAAATCTGATATATCACATATCCAAACATTCAAATGACTAACAATATGCAGAAAACTTTACCTGGTATAATTCCGCAAATTAGTTTCAACGTCAGAACGCATATTACTGAATAATTCCTAAATTGAATTTCTCCTCGCGTTCTGTCGAATCAAATTTGTAATAAGATGTCCATGAGTTAAAAGAAAGAGTCCGGCGTAATCGTTTGCACCTGTAGGAATTAATTATGAGTTTCTAATTATTACAACGAAATGTTGCATCTTTAATTATTTCAATACCAAAACGTACTGAAACACTACTACGTGTATTTCTGTAGCTGCGAACTGAAGTTCTCTAAAAGCTAGTGCCTATGCAAAACAATGGCGTTGATACTAGCATTTGGATTAAAGTTTACACAGGATATGTTGAAAATAATTTCTGATGCTGAGATTTCGACTTCCGTTCACATAGCGAAAATATCTATTATTAGCATTATTATCGTCTAGTGCTCTCAGGTCAAGCAGACCTAAGATTCAAAATGAACAGATGTGACACGTATTTTTTTATCATCTCCACTGTTCATGGCGATATTCGATGTTTCTTTACTGGTAGGTGAGGGATGTATAAACCTTGAAGCGGACTGTCTTTCGTAAGACCTTCAGCTGTGTACGATATCTAAAACAAGTATTAGTCAGAGCGAATGTAGATATATCATTTTTATTCACATGAATTTAGTTACTTATATTGTGGCAAGAGGCGCTAGTGTGCAATTTAGCATTCAGAAATGTAGCATGGGAATTGTTTCCTCCTGTTTAAAATCGTATGAAGAAATGTTGAATAATAATTTTCCCCTATTATATCAACTGTTTCAAAATATGAAATTCTAAAACACGATCTAAGGTGAAATACATATTTAGTAAAGCCAAAAACCACACTACATACAACAAAAACACAGTACAAATATTTTCCTTCATTATATTTACTGAAGAATCATAAAAGAAAAATGCAGCGGTATATGATGACATGTTAGTACATATATGATGACATGTTAGTACATTTCATATATTAGTAAAAGAAATGCTAGATTTCGAACGACCAATATTAACGTTACTCAGTAAAGGACATATGGCGTAAACGCTTTACACGCGTATTACACAATAACGTGAGCAAATTTTGCAACACTGTTATAATAATATTTTACAAGATCTGAACATACTTCCATTTTCAAAATCAGGTTAATCAAGTTGGTGTCTCAATATCAATGACCATAATTTATTAATCAAATACAATTGTCATAGGATACACATAGTTTACTTAGAAATGATTAAATTTATTCTATGTCTAATGAAAATTAATATCACAAGTAATAATCATCATATATATATATATATATTATATATATATATATATATATATGTGTGTGTGTGTGTGTGTGTGTGTGGAGGCGCAATGACCTAGTGGTTAGGGCAGCGGACTCGCGGTCGTAGGATCGCGGTTTCGATTCCCAGACCGGGCGTTGTGAGTGTTTATTGAGCGAAAACACCTAAAAGCTCCACGAGGCTCCGGCAGGGGGGGGGTGATCCCTGCTGTACTATTTCACCACTCTTTCTCCCACTATTTCTTCTGTTGACCTGCTCGCTTAGCCAGCGGGGTGGCGTCATTCGAAGGCTAAAACAATGCGAATGCATTGTGACCAGCGATGTGTAACTACATTTGATGGACTGGTCGGTCACGTGATGATGATCACGTGGTGATATATATATAAGCATATACATATACAGCAGTCCTCAAAAGGGGTAAACGTGCCCTAGGAAAACCACTACTTATTCTCTTCCAGAGTTTTCTTACGAAAGGTAAGCTGCCAAAATGAAGGCAGGAATAATATTCTCAATCCTTACAGGAGGAAGCAGAGCAGATGCCAAAAGTTATAGGCCTAAGTCTCTGACTTCATGCATCAGTAAAGTCATGGAACAAATTGTCAAAAAACCAATCGCATTCGTTGATGAAATCGGTTTTTGAGTTATACCCAGCATGATTTTCAACCATGTGTCAGATGCTGCCTGCTACATTGCTAAACATAATGACGTAGGAGCTGTGTCTGGCGCTGTCTGACACAGCTTCTAAATCACTATGTTTGGCTGTTGAAGCAGTTATTCGACAATTCAAATGTAGACGAAATATACCTTGATTTTTAAAAGTTTTTGATAAGGTTGATCATTCCATGATATGCCACAAACTGCGCGAACTTGTCATAGGTGGAAAATCTGGAGAGTGGTTTCTATCTTTCAGGCAGTGGTGGCCAATGGAGCCACCTCAAGGGAAACACAAATAGTGAGTGGTGTTACACAGAACAGTTTTAGGACCACTGCTTTTCATAGAGACACTTTCAGATATGCCCTCAGCTGATTGGATAGCCACCCTAGCTAGTTAGGTAGAGGACACGAAAGCTTCACAGAAATACAAAACTCTAGCGATGGTGTACGCCCACAAAAGCGGATGGACATAATTTTTAGATGGGCTGAGTACAATGATATGCAGTTAAATGCTTTAACATTACAAGCCGTCTAATAAGCACCCAAAATTGAACGAAAAACATACAGGGTACACTGGCCCAGAGGGTATTACAATCTCAGAATCTAAATCAGTCCGTGACCCGGGTATCGACATGACTGATGACACCTCTTTACAAGTGGACATTACCAAGATGGGGACAAAGTGAAGACGTCTGGCTGGATGAATCCTGACAACCTTCAGAACCAGAGAAGGAAATCATGATGGTCGTCTGGAGGACATTCGTCCACAGCTGCCTTGACTATTGCTCCCAACTAGTGCCACACGACAGTGTAACATTAACAGCGGACCTTGAAGTAATCCAGGGAAGCTACAGAAAGGATTTGCTCCCATTGCAACAGCTTAGTTACTGGGAAAGGTTGAAACAGCTAAGTCTCTACATCTTGAAGCGAAAGCAGGAAAGATATGCAGTGATATACATTTGGAAGATCCTAGAAGGGAGTCTATCAAATTTTGGCATTGAAATTTATACAAATGCCAGAACTGGTCGCCACTGCACAATGCAAAATATCCCAACAATGTCGTCGGGTTTCAGGGCCAGTTGCTGCAACAGCCTGGGTTTCAAGAGCCAACATCTTTTTAATATTCTCCGAAAAACCCTGAGGAACTTACACAAATTGGATCTATTCCTGTCGAGAATCCCAGATGAATATACATTGCAGCAGGAGGCGCAAATGAAGGCTGCAACATAAAACACCATTATACACCAAATGCCACATATTAGAGGAGGTTCTCAACAATAACAGTCCAGCAAACCGGCGGTGCCCCATCATTACCGCAGCTTCAAGCAAAAACCTATGAAAGGTAAAAACGACACCCACAATTTAAATCATTTGATTGTTAAAGGGAACAACTCTCAGAGGTAGAACACCATTTCACTATGGAATTATATTGGTGTGATACATGCACATGTACATGTGTGCATACATGTACGTATACATGTGTGATGTATGTATACATGTGTAAATATGTGTGAAGTATGTATACATGGTGGAGGTGCGTGGCTTAGTGATTAGGGTTTCAGCATCATGATCGTAAGAATGTGGTTTCGATTCCTAGACTTGGCGACGCGTTGTGTTCTTGAGCAAAACATTTCATTTCACGTTGCTCCAGTCCAATCAACTGGCAAAAATGAGTAACGCTGCAATGGACTGGCATCCCGTCCAGCTGGGGAATACATACACCAGAGAAACCGGGAAACGGGGCCCATGAGTCTGGATAGGCTTTAAAAGGGCGCATTTATTGTTATTTCTATGTATACGTGTGCAAATATGTATAAACACCACATACCCACACGTGTATATATTTTCTGCCTCATATGTGCCCATATATTTGCGTATGCATCCCTCATTATCATCATCGTCATCGTTTAGCGTGCACATGGAAAATGGACATTTTGAGACAATGATTATGATAATGGGCGCATGGGCGGATGTGTGAATGCACGTGAGCTGGAGAGGATATTTATGTATGTGCATGTGTGTGTATAATGTATGAATATAAATATGTGTCTTACACTTGTTTCTGGGATATATCAAATTATGGGATATTCCTTCATCAGAAATGAATAGGGAAAGAATAAGGAAAATGAGAAGGGTATATATTAATGAAATGACGACATAGAGAAAGGGAGTAAAGGTGTAAGGAGATGAAGAGAGAGAAGAAAAAAAGAGGCGTAAACTTTCATAGTTCCACTTTCCGTTGTTGTAGAAACAAGTGCATAAATCCATAGGGTATAACCTAGGAGCCCTAGTAATACATTACAGCTCTTACGTAACATACCTAATCGTTTAGATCATCTTTGAATTAAACCCCCATACATTATATATGTTAAACTATATGTATACAGATACACATATATGATGGCTGCCCCATCGTCCTCGAGTATGGCCATTGCATGAAGCTTAACTGTTATTGGTGCTGAGATCGAATGTGACTCTTATTTGGTTTTTAAGGCTACAGCCAGCGATTCAGTTGAGACTCACAGCACTATCAACAATCATGAACAATGTTGGTATATATATGTGTGCATATATATATATATATATATATATATATATATATATATATATATATATATATATATATATATATAGAGAGAGAGAGAGAGAGAGAGCGGAGAGAGCAATGTATATATTATTGTTATTATGATATATAGGAAAGTAAATATTTGAGTTAGCATGATCTCCCCACCTCTCCCCCCAAACCAAAATATATATAATCAAACACTTCTATCAACAAACATTTTTTTACCAAATGACATATATATTATACTTCATTAACTGCACCACCGCAGTCACATATTAGAACATCGATAATTACTGAGAGAAACAATTTTGAAAAACATCTGATCATTAGATTTCTGACGGAACGTCAAATATTCAAATGGCTTCACAAAACGCTCATTTAACACTTCACCACCTCCCAAATTCACCACCAATCAAGTATCTGGTGTTGACCCTTCACTACTTACAGCTATCATTCATCAACATTCTTTCCCTTCCACGCTAATTAACAAACAAAAACACCACCCCACCCCACCCCAAAGTTCTCTAAATAAGTTGACAAAAATTTATTTAAAAAATATTTCCCACGCATCCTTTTCCAAGTATTTTTTATCTCAAGAATTACGATGCACACTCTTCTTCTATCTCTACTATCTCTACTTTGTCTACCTCTCTCCCTCTCTTGTTCTTCGTCCTTTCTGGTTTTCTCTCCCACCCTTCCCTATTCTTCTCCTCTCCTCTTCACCATTCCCTCTCTCCACTCTTCCTCCTTGACTCTCTCGTCGCTGACACATGACGAAAGAAAAAATATATTTCTGCCCATTTCCTTCCTAAAGGCAACACGTGCTTACACCTGTCTCCTCTCATAAGCTCGTCCTCCTCGCGTTCATAATAATTTTCTATCGTCTTCACTTACAACCCTCACCGTTTAATTTTTACTGTCTTCTTCTCACTGTCCTGTTTTTGTTACCACTGTCACTCTCCGCAATAAATCCCGAATTTTATTTAATTTGCTTCGTAGGAAGGACTGTTTCAATGAAGTCGCGTATTGACCTTGCCTCCGACGCGGAGTAGATGAAACAGGGACAACTGATGAAGGGGAATATTCTTTATGTTGCATGTCTCGTTTCTCTGTTTGCTTTTTTTTTTCGTTGTTCGAAAAAGTTCGTTTCTGTTTTCGTTTAAGACGTTTTTTGATATCCTGTACCCATATATGCATGTATATATACATATATATGTAGGTATGTACATATATATATATATATATATATATATATATATATATATATATATATATATATACAGAGAGAGAGAGAGAGAGAGAGTTATAGATAAATATAAAGATTATAAATAGACTATCACATGCATACATACATACATGTACACATACATACATACATGCATACATACATACATACATACATACATACATATATAGGCTGCTGTGAATACCTCCTCCAGACACTTGATGTAGGCCTCCGTGCTGAGTTTGAGGCCATGTGGGAAGATGAATAAAGGTATAACGTTGCCATCACTAGTGATCACTCTAAACACCATAATGTTGACTGAATGTTTTATTTTTATCTCACTCGGTACACGTCCTTACATTGCGCTGTCCTCAGATTGACACCCCAAAACTCGGAAATGTTCGTATTGGAGCCACCGGCGTCAATGCCAAGCAGTTCAGCATGTCGTTTCCAAATTTCGGGCAGAATGAATTGTACAATGAACTGACCCTTCTGACGTGTGTAGACGACACAATCAAATACAATGCGCTTGCATGAAATTGAAAATATAAAATGGTGACAATTTACACCTCACACCCTGTACATTTGTACACAGAGAGAGCGAATGTAATAAGTAGATAGACTGATGATAGATTGAAATATCTCTCACTAACCTACTGAAATGGTTTTCTCATAGTTGTATGTAAACAAACATATAGTAGTGTTTTAAACGGCATAACAGCTGCATTACAGATCTATCCGTAGAAAAGACATTCTTATGCACAATAAAATATACATTAGTATATAAAAAAATAATGGTATTTGTTATTATCGATCTAGTAGATTTCCTAGTGTATCAAAATTTGTCATGGAGAAATTTAGCGATAGCAAAGGTACCAACCTACATATCATGAAATATAAGTCAAGGTTGCCGCTATGGAATACGAGAAACACCGTCATAATTTGGTTTACATGTATAAGCGTTTGAAGGTTGTATATTCAATTTGTAATCCCTGAGTATTGTGCGTCCACCACTAAATATTGAGATCCCCTTTGGTCATGACTGACCACGGGATTGCACCTAGAAAGTTACCATCCCAGACACAAGTCCGTGCAAGGTTGTTTATGGAAGACAAGAAGTCGCCAATGCATACTGGCCTCCCCTCTCCACATCACTGATGTTATCCAAAAGAAAGGCAACAGCAGATACAGCTTGGCATCTATGACGTCGCAACTCATTTCTACAGCTGAGTGAACTGGAGCAACGTGAAATAAAATGTCTTGCTCAAGAACACAACACGCAGCCCGGTCCGGAATTCGAACTCAGAACCTCACGATCGTAAGATCGACGCCCTAACCACTGAGCTATTCGCCTTCCCATGCGTCCACCACAATCTAATAGATAATAATGAATGCTATTCAAACATGCATAACGCTATCACCGGAATTGCACCTGCACAAAGTCAAGCTACGTAATTTACATATAATTCCCTAATACTATATTCGAATTCCACATGGATGAAGATACACTGCAAATAATTCTTATCTTAACTTTTAATCAAAGGCTTAGTGATTGGTTGATTGATGACGTCCTCATCTTATAAATGCATTCTTATAAATTGTTAATGAAGGTATGTCTATATATTGATTGTTGGGCGCATCTGTACTCTTTTGTGTAAATATATGTTTAGAATACAAACATGAAATTAACTGAAAAGCGTGACATTGTTATTCACTGGTGCAGTCTTATTAGACTGTCACTTCCAAACATAAAACATTTAATAATAGACACATAGCACACACATTTAGTTTGGCCTACTTCTTTCTTTCTTCGTATGTAGGCAGATTTAATGAACCAGACTTGACGAAATACATGCTAATTAAAATCAGTTCTGAATCTTACATTTGCTGTTATCATACGTTACAAAGGAATACCAGATTTGACGGCATGGTAGAGTCAAAATAAAAGAAAAGAAAATTAATGATTTTTTCTGTTAAATATGTCTATAGAATAAGGATTAATATATAGACATACGTATATCAAAGTTTATGCATATATAAGTTAAGGACGCTGTCTATCACGAAGTCTTTCATCATAGGCGAAAATTAAAATTATTTGCAGTGTTTCTTCTTCATTCATGTTGAATTCTAATATAACAGTTGGGAATCACATTGAAATTACGATGCTTCACTTTGTGCAGGTGCACTCCCGGTGATAGCGCTCGAATACAAGGTTCGATTTAATAGCGAGACCTTTGTGGCGTATGACTTAAACTGTGCGTCAGTTTGCACCAGGTTTTATGAGCGAAAGTACGTAGATGTGAATTGTGTAGGAAGCCATCGGAAGGAATGTATTTGCAATTCAAATGGTCCTCTTTTTATTGTAGGATAACGTCAGGAGATAATGATATGGTACTTACAAACGGTGCCTAACTGACCCAACTGTACTGTGTAATCGACGAAATCAAAAACAAACTATGCGCATTAGAAATAGAAAATGGTGACTATTTACTCATCGCTCCCAGTATGGAAATATATATATATATATATATATATATATATATATATATATATATATATAAAGGAAATGAAGAAAATGCTGACAAAATAATTTAGTAATTTAAGTAATTTAATTAGGTGAAAGCTCTTTTTACCGGTTGCGCATTTGTTATGCTTATCAAAAGATTAGAGTTCCTTTCTGATAGATTTTTTCCTCTTATATATATATATATATATATTTTCCTCTTATATATATATATATTCCTTTGTGTGTGTGTGTGTGTGTATGCGTGCGCCCCTAAATGTGCATGCTTGTGCGTGTGTGATACAGGTTTCATAGCCGAGGGTCAAGTCTTTGGCCTAGTGTATTTCCCTATAGAACTGTCAGGTCAGCAGCAATACTCTGTTCGGCTCAAGTGCCAGAGTAACGTGCGTATATATATGTAAGTCCGTATTTGTGTGTGTGTGGATGTGTTTGATAGTGTATGTCATCCATAAATAAACTTTATGGTAATATTCAAAATTGAATTAACGTATTTCTGTTTCCTTTCGCCAATGGCTACCAATTCTGCTACATTAATTAGGAAACTAAATTTTTAACGAACTTTTTTAAAAACTCAACATATTTCAAAGAATTTGGCAATTAAGAAAATATGTTTTTCGTAAAATTTACTTCATTAATGGCATCACTTTTTAAATACGCATTGCCTTCAACAATTGCCTACATTTTATGGTGTGTGTATGTCTATGTGTGTATGTGTGTGTGTGTGTGTGTGTGTGTGTGTGTGTGTGTGTGTGTGTGTGTGTGTGTGTGTATGTGTGTGTGTGTGTGTGCGTGTCAATGTGTGTGTCAGTGTGTTTGTGTTTCTGTGTGTATGTGTATATGTACATATATCTTCTGCTGAAAGACAACTTTCCATTACATACATACAGAATTTTAAAACATTTCGCTGAATCAGTTGTTTTTACTCCTATTTTCTGATTTCAAAGTTTATTTTCCTTCTCATTTAACTGTAAAACAACATATTTCTTTAAATTTACAAAAACTAAAACTTTAATGACACTGATAGAGTGGTGCAAGTTTGCAGAAACGTTAGTATGCCGGACAAAGTAGCCTAGCAGCTTTTCGTCTGCTTTTCCGTTCAGAGTGCAAATTACACCGTTCATCCTTCTTCGGACAATAAAAAAAAATACTAGTTTAGTACCGGGTTGACCTACTCGACTAGGTCCCCACCATTACCACTGCTTGCAGTTTTCATGTCTTGCACCCTATAGTAAAAATATATAATCATTGCTAGAATTAATTAGTTCCATCGCATACATGAGGCGTAGGAGTGGCTGTGTGGTAAGTAGCTTGCTTACCAACCACATGGTTCCGGGTTCACTCCCACTGCGTAGCACTTTTTGCAAGTGTCTTCTACTATAGGATCGGGCCGACCACAGCCTTGTGAGTGGATTTGGTAGACGGAAACTGAACGAAGCCCGTCGTATATGTGTATGTATATATATATATATATATATATATATATATATATATATATTATATATATATATAGATATGTGTGTGTGTTGTGTGTCTGTGTTTGTGTCTGTGTTTGCCCCCCTCCCCAACATCGCTTGACAACCGATGCTGGTGTGTTTACGTCCACGTAACTTTGCGGTTCGGCAAAAAGAGACCGATAGAATAAGTACTAGGCTTACAAAGAATAAGTCCTGGGGTCGAATTGCTCGACTAAAGGCAGTGCTCTAGCATGGCCGCAGTCAAATGACTTAAACAAATAAAAGAGTGAAGAGTATGGCATTTACAAAAACATGAAATACAAACACACCTAAACTACAATTTTATAATACAATTCATTCGAGAAAGCAAACATTTTGTAGGGTACACATTATATATATATGTTTTTTCATGTTGTCCATCATGTCGGAATTTAATCCAGAACATAGTGAGCTATACCAAATAAGAAAAGCATTTTGTCGTATATAATAAAATCTGAGACATAGCTTATATGTATATATATATATATATATATATATATATATATATATATATATAATAATCTTTTATTATATACGACAAAATACCTTTCTTATTTGGTATAGCTCACTATGTTCTGGATTAAGTTC
>NC_043012.1:13074048-13079048 GCF_006345805.1 Octopus sinensis
AAAGATAGAGACTGTGAAATGCAAATCGATATTGTGTATTTTAGATTCCATAAATATGTTTTTAACGTCTTTAACATCTATATGGTATTCAGAAACCAAGACTACTTTAAGAATGTACTGAAGCATTAATAATGACAATAACGAAAAAAAATGTTTAAGTATTGTTCAGAAGCCACCTAAATGTTTATTAACTATTTCGTATACACTATATAAACCGGAGTACAAAATAAGCCAGCAACATACAGAATGCATATATATATATATATATATATACGTAGTCATTTACGCAAAAACAGACACATACCAAACTTCGAGACTAATTTGTTTCCACTTGTCCACTTTCCTACCCGAACAATACACAATGCGCTGTTCATTCTACCCTATTCACTTAATTCACACAACGATACTTAATGAATAAAACAAAATCAATCCGATGTTTTACTTTTTCTTTTTTTTTTCAGAATATTACCTAAATATTACATTTATTTATATCACACAGAATTGTGATCTACCAGGCCCCGAAACTTAACTAAATTTTCACTTTTTTATATAACAAATGCACACTTTTATGTACACGTTGGTGGTGCGTGCCTGTATCTCTATATGTTTCTATCTATCTATCTATCTATCTATCTAATTATCTATCTATCTCTATCTATCTATCTATCTATCTATCTATCTATCTATCTATCTATCTATCTATCTATCTATCTATCTATCTATATGTCTGTCAGTCTATCTATCTATCTATCTATCTATCTATCTATCTATCTATCTATCTATCTATCTATCTATCTACCTATCTATCTGTCTATCTACCTACCTACCTACCTACAATAACTAGCTAGATATTTACCTGTCTTTTTATCTACATAACTATCTATTTATCATTAGATTGCGGCCATGCTGGGGCACCGTCTTGAAATTTTAGTCGAATGAATCAATCACAATACCTATTATTTTAAGCTTAGTACTTATTATATTGCTCTTTTTGCAGAACCGCTAAGTTAAGGGTAGGCAAACAAACCAACACTGGTTGTCTAGTGCAAGTGGAACACATACACAAAGACACATATAGATATACACACAAGCATATTATATATATATATATATATATATATATATATCTCGCCATGTTGATTCGCTAGCTTCTGCACGCATTTTTTACTCTCCTTGTTTCTCTCCGTGTTTCTTTCCTGTGTATCTTTCTGTTGAAGAGCGTAGGCTCGAAACGTAAAAGACTTGTTTTATTTATATTCCTGGGCACCATACTAATACAATTGTTTGTTTGTATTCCACTGGCCTTCGTTTTTTGTTTATTTTCATAAAGCTTCCCGCTATATATATATATATATATATATCTATATATATATATACACAACGGGAAGCTTTATGAAAATAAACAAAAGCCCCTTGTGGGTAGTAAAGAAATATATATATATGCGCGTATGTGTGTATGGGAGAGTGAGAGTGAGAATAAGAGAGAAAGAGAGAAAGAGGTAAAGTAAATTTTATTCACAAATTATGTATTATGAACTAATTATAGAATATTAGGGAACAATTTTACATTATATAACGCAGCTTGGTATTTCCATAGAAGCCTTCCACTTAATAAAGTCGTTATAACTGAGGCATACTTTATGTTTTTGTGAAGCGAGAGAGTAACATGAAGAAACATAAAATCGTTTTGATGCCCGGGAATTCTATAAAATGCCTTATAGAAATCTGTCACTTTTTTGTTGCAGAAGTAGACTAATGACATCTTAGACTGATTAGTTACCATGTTTTGAAAATCATTTAAGCAGCTTTATCGCCTTCTCTATAATTGCACAGGCATCCAAGAAAAGATTACATATTGATATTACTAGTATACGTTGCTTTTTACTCTATATTACTGTTGATTTTCATCATACCGTTGCTGCTGCTGCTGTTGCTTTTGTTGTTTTTTTTTTTGCTATTTGTAAGACCCGCAGAAGAGAAATCAGGTCAACCCCCCGACAACGAGAGCATCGACAGATGAATGAATGCACATCCAGGCGCAGCGGTTGCGTAGGAAGTCGGGGACAAAAAGCAGGAAGAGAGAGTGAGAGAAAGTTCGGCGAAAGAGTACAACAGGGGTCGCCACCATCCCCTGCCGGAGCCTCGCGGTGCTTTCAGGTGTTTTTGCCCAATAAACACAGACACCGACCGGTCTGGGAATCGAAACCACGATCCTCCGACCGCGAGTCCACTGCCCAAACCACTGGGCCATTGTACCTCCTTACCGTTGCTGCTGCCCTCCATAGAAAACACAACTTTTGCACTGTGTATGTGGGTGTGATTACTCCACTTAATGAATACATGTAAAAGATCAAGTGATTGCGTAAATACAACATTACGACTCCAGGGACGAAGCTACATTTGTTCTTTCCAATAGAAATAGCAGGCAAATATCTCTCCATTACACTCTACTTTCTTTTGTCATGAAATTGACACTTAAGATTTTTGCTTACCACTGAGAAGACGGGAGAAACGTGTTTATATGACTATCTTAAACAGAAGTACTGGTGTTAACAAATATGCCATTGTTTTAGTATGTCATAGATTTCTGCGCGAACTCAGTGAGATTTGTCGTGGCAAATTTAATGAGATTTGTCGTGGCTGCCACTGTCATCTACTGAAAAGTGTAACACAGGAGGGAAAAAATATTGAGCACATTTTCTCTAAATCAACATTCTAAAGAGACACATTCTTTGATGTTGTGCTTCTTGTGTGATACGTTTTGCACAACGGACAACTTAAAGCCATCTCCAAGACATTTCATGTTTTTAGAACACTTTTATATGTCTGGTACACTGGTACCCAGATCCATTCTGCTGTAGCACCACCTAATTTTTCTGTGGATATTTTCCAGGGGATTTTCAGGATCATTAGCTAACGACGAGAATAGAGTCAGAAATAAAAGCCTTGTGATGACCTCTGCCTGAAACTCCACGTCATAATATTATACAGTACAATTTCATGCATTCATAATGTGAAGTGAAGTATGAAGTTAGGAAGATGTTTCTTGTTGAAAAACTCAAACACCATTTCCTCTCTTATTCATCTTATTTCACAACTGATATTTACCAGTTGCTAAAAGTAGTTTCTATCTACAGATATAAAAATGGCAGCGTCTACATATTACAAATTTCGTGGAAAATTTATGTTGTTTTTGTGTTAGATTTGCAATCATCAGTTACTACTTTTCTTATTCACTCATCAGTGTATGTATATGCGTATATATCTATAGATGGGTGGAAAACACTGTGTGTGTGTGTGTTTGTGTGTGGATGTATATAAGCATTACTTATTTATAATGTATATATGTCTTCATGTTGCATTTGATATGTTAATATTAGTTCACATGATTGTGTAAACGGAAAAAAAAACATACATATTAAGTTTATGTTAATATATCACTTGAGTTATCTATCAAACATGAGATTTGAATGAACCCTGACATGCAAACAGTTTCCTATAAAACTCAAAACAAACAGAAGCACAGTTAATGGAATTTTAATCAAATTTAAATATATCAAATTAGCAGATGTGTCTGCCAACAATTTTGTACAGTGAGAAACTTGATAAACACTTTGCAGACTTTCGAAAAGGTGATTGAAAACTATTTCAAAGATATGCGCAGACGTGTCAAATGAGACAGTGCTAAAAATAAAGGAGATGTGTGATGCTATGCAGATATTTCACGCAAATGATAAACATTAATCTCCATTCATGGAATACGACTTACACGACAATCTGTTTTATAGTAAAAAATTTATGTGTTGTATAAGATGTATCTTACAATTATCTGAATTAGATTTATTTCCGTAAAATGTATTTCTGTATCTTTCAAATACAAACTAAACTCTGAAGTACGTCATTTATCATCTACTTCTTTCCTGTTATCAGACTGCGACCATGCTGGGGCACCGACTTCAATTTTAGTTGAATGAATTAACCCCTGTACTTCTTTCTTTCTTTTCTTTTTCTTTTCTTTCTTAATTTATTTTGTTTTTGCTTTAAACCTGGTGCTTATTCCATTGGTATATTTCGTTGAACTGCCTTGTTACAGGGAACCAAACACAAGCACAATTTGTCAAGCTGTGGTGATGGTGGTGATAAAAACAGAAAAATGACACGCATGCACACACATTATGCATGTGTATATATATATAAACAGACAGACAGACACACACACACACACACACACACCACATATATATATATATAATATATATATATATATAATATATATATATATATATATATGTACGGCGGCTTCTTTCACTTTCTGTCTGACAAATCCACTCAGAAGGCTGTGGTCGGTCCGAAGCTATAGTAGAAGACACTTACTCGAGGTCCCACTGAACCTGTAACCACGTGGTTTGCAAGTAAGATTCTTACCACACAGCACATATGTAAATATAGACATATACATTTATAGGCGTGTAAGTTTAAAACTGTAAAATGCGTAATTGCTTGTACACATACACACTCATACACATATAAGTATATATGCATATGTATTTATTCATGTACATATACACACATATATTATATATATATGTTTGAGTTGATATACTTATATGGAAAGAGTGTATGTGCATGCGTTTGTGTGTTTGTATGTGTCTGTGTGCGTGTGAGTGTGCTATGCCTTAAAATAGCTCGCTAACTTTTGATGGAAACGTAGTAATATCGAAGTTAGAACGTCCTGGACATTTATATATATATATGCTACGACTGTACTATATTTAGGTGTAAGGGCAGCTTCACAAAGAAGCATGAGCTGAGAAGCACACACAAAGAAACACTTCAAGAGAGAGAACCAGGGAGAGAGATAGAGGCGGGTGGGTAGACAGACAGAAAATCAGAGAGAAAGAGGGAGAAGGAGGTGAGGAGAGAAGGCAATTCTAACTTTATCTAACCTGAAATAAAGGCAATGTTAACCTCTGAGAAGTATGTTATCAGATCGGAGAGAG
>NC_043012.1:13081548-13096548 GCF_006345805.1 Octopus sinensis
CCTTGATCTTATAATATATATCTAATACACAGTTTTCTATCTAATCACACCTAAGTACAGAATTTCATTTGATTTACGCCAAAGACACGCATATATTTTCCTTGCAACTATATTAGAATAACAATTCTTTATACCTCTTGTATCTTTTGACGAATCTGCTATCAAACCGAGCTAGGTTCACGCTATCTCGATCGCTAAAAGTTCGGAAAGATATGATTAATGTCTCGCTTATTGGATCAGTATTTCTTTCAGATTTCATATTAAATACAAAATTTAGATACATCATGTCTGACTGAAAAGAATATTTCAAGCGTGAAAACAACATACTAAAATATGATGTTGGATGCCTCATAAATATGATGAATGCGTCTTGTATCGTGTACGTATATGAATAATATTCAGTCCTACTCGTCTTATGAAACACAAATTTTTAAGATCACATCTTTGATAGATACTAAATAGCCGCAAAGTTACAGTAATCTCTCTCTCTCTCTCTCTCCTCTCTCTCTCTCTCTCTCTCTCGTGTATGCGTTGTTTGTAAGTCTGTGTGTGCCTGTTTCTATTATGTATGTGTGTATATGTGGGAAAAGATATGCGTGTCTATTCCTGACTTATATTTTCTAATAAAATGTAATGATTAACAAATGAGACTTGATTTATTTAATCATGCCTCTTTCCATTCACCGTTCTAATCCTACTAAAGGTTATTGGTTTCTTGCCAAAATATACACGCCAATGACATAAATTATTAGTATTATAAGAATCGATCTATCCTAGTACTTTGGTAGATTCTTCAGGTAACGAAATACAAAAGATAAATTTAAAGTACGGTTGTGTGTGAAACTTCAAGGTCATAGTTTATGTGTGAGTAGCAGCGTTGCTAGGCTTATTTTCATTGAAATATATACACTGTATTTATAAATAATGTAATTTATGTAATATATTATCTATCTGTCATTGTACACGATGCAAATAGATATAAGAAATATAAGTCGAGTGGACACTGATGAAAATGAATCCTACTAATTAAAAGAAAACGACCCGAGATTTGTATTTAATATATCATTTTCCACTATTGTTTAGTAACGGAAATATTTTAATTCCTTCCCATTATATTGGTTGGCTATTAAGGAAAATTAAACACGTTGTACTCTGTTACTAATGATCGAACATTAAGATAGATCATTACATTGGTTGTCGTTTTTGTGGATTTACAGATTTTATTCGTAATGGAATCGATAATGTTATTTGAAAATATCCTTCTATTTGTTTGTTGAGATAATTTTCTATCAGCCAATCCACTTAAGATTTATGTTTCACTTTTCCTCGATTAACTCATCATTGAACGTGTCTTGACGGGAGACAACTGCAATTTTTCTCTGATTGATGCTTTAGTGCACAGCATATGATTGATTACATCGAATATAATTATAGTGTGTGTTATACAAAACGACATTCGTTCTAATTTAACCTCAATAATTTCAAATGATATTTTAAAGCGAATGTTATCTACTTCATGCAGCACTGCATTAACATTTCAAGAAATAAAATATATTTGATTTAAATATGGTTTCAATTTTTGGCAAATACCCATCCGTTTTTGAGGAAAGAGGGAAGCTAGATTTCATCGACCCCATTACTTCACTGGTGCCGGTTTGCGGAAAGATGAATAGCAAAGTCGACCGCGGCGGAATTTGAAATCTGAAGGTAAAGATGGACGAAATGCCGCTAAGCATTTTGTTCGGAGGTAGAATGGTTTGTCAGCTCTCCACCTCAAATTTCGTTCAATAATAAATACAAATGCCCTTATATAGTACATTTATAATACAAGCACACTTAAATGATAACATTCCTTCCGTTTAAGTGCAGAAGAGAAATCGTTTTAGGACTTATGAGAATTATGTACTACTTAATCTTCTGAATATTTGTGTTCTCACATATCAGATCTACTTTCTCTTTAGACATTCCATCGGCTAATGACAGTTTTGTAATTACTTGAGTTTAGTGGAAATTATTGTTACTTTCAGCCGTTATTATTTACCTCATTTGTTTATCCTCTGCACTTGTACGTGACAGTGCAAATTATAGTTGATTATTGGAAAAATCTGTAGACAGTTTCAAGCAATACTACGAGTGTAATTTCTCCTTTCAACTTTAAGCGATTTTCCGCGATTTTCAAAGATTAGAAAGCTAATTTCCAAATGGAAATGAACGAATCGCCAATATATCAAGTATTTAAACGGGGGATCAGAATGTACTGAATAGTTATGCCATTAATATAGTTTATCACATAATGCATTAGCACTTAAATTCTGTATGGGGAAATATACAGTAAAACGACATCTCGTGGCAGGCAGAGCACTTCAAGAGATTCTAGACAAATCCATCACTGTTATATCGTGGATGTTATACATTAAATGTGTTCCATTAGAAATGACCTGTTGAGATTCGATTTAGTAGAATTTTGCGATATATTCACAGTATGCGGGAATAAACTCAACTTGTTTGACAAACAGCTAGTCTGATAGTAGAGCACAGAAGTATATCTAGGAAGTAGATGATGTTTAGAAAGTATTCTTTATCTCTATAAAATAAAATAATAATTACTGCGAACTGACGGCGGAAAACCGATATCTTGAGATGAAGAAGTTTATGTCTCATAAACATCTAACACAACGCATCAGATTGATCCGTTCCAACTGATGGTATTTTAAATAACTCTTTAATATGTGAAACTGCACGTATCTCATAGGAATAAACGAATAAAAAAAGGCCACGTTCCTATCATTTTTGACGGTTTAATTACACAAAGGATACCGTCTGCAAAATTGTATTATAATTATGTAAATATAATTTCATAGTTTTAGACACCATAAGGTTTCGTGATTTCGTGTTTAAATATATACATCGATGCATCTGCATACAGATAGATGTGTGTGTGTGTGTGTGTGTGTGTGGTGTGTGTGTGTGTGTGAATGTGTTATCCTTTACATTGAAAGAGGTAGAAGGGACAGTTTCAGAAAGACAGACATGGCAAGTGGACTGTGGGCGCGTGTGTGTGCGTGCACGTGCATGTGAAATCGATAAAATAAATTTAGCTATTTTTATAACAATTATAGGAAATCGGCATTTCGTTATACAACCATAATATACTACGAAGTATATTAAATGTTTTTATAAGTCAATAACTTGTACTACTGATTTAGCAGTGCTTTTAATTCACGTGGCACGGTCATCTCTACAGATTGTCCATAGAAATTAAAGCCAGGAATGATTTTGTTAAGATGTTTCGTATCCGAGACATCAGATAAAAAGAAACAATGAATTCAGGAAGAAAAAATGGTTAAAAGACGTATTTTCCATATTTCGGGAGTTTTTGCTTCTTCATCAGTACCCAACTAACCCATTAATCATATACGAGAACATTGTTTAATTAGCGACTACAGATAACGGTATAATGTTATTGGATGTACTAATGTACACATTTCTGGAAGGTGGTACCTAAATGAAGGTGGCACCTCAATGAATTCTAGAAATACGGCATTTCATTATGCAACCATAATATACCGCATAGAATATTAAACGATTTCATAACTCAATACCTTGTACTACTGTGTAGATATTGCTCTTATGCCACGTGTTAAGGTCAACGCTACAGATTTTCTATAGGAATTATGAAATGTCGTAACAAAGTCAGTACATCTTACAAATCGTTAATACTTACGTACCAGTTTCCAGGAATGTGTTTATATGTAAACTGGTATATCGGTGACTATTTAAATAATGAGTTCCTATAGATAATGGGTTACATGGGTGTTAATGAAGAAGCAAAAAATTCCAAAATATAAAATATAGATGCCCATTACCCATTTTCTCTCACTGTTTGTTTACATACATCGTCTCGGATACGAAACGTCATAAGAAAATATAATTACTATAGAAAATCTGTAGAAATGACTTTAACACTTTAGTTGCTTTAGCTTCTGTCGTCCAGCATAACTAATGTAAAGTACAT
The DNA here is from genome assembly GCF_006345805.1 of Octopus sinensis. Taxonomy (NCBI): domain Eukaryota; kingdom Metazoa; phylum Mollusca; class Cephalopoda; order Octopoda; family Octopodidae; genus Octopus; species Octopus sinensis. Next base: position 13,085,564 of record NC_043012.1, read on the forward strand.
TGTATTATATTTACACAAAAGACAACATTAGTTAAGCATTAAGAATGAACGTTCAAATACAAGCGATGAAGCGAACAACCAATGAGAGGCGCTGTTGTAGCAACACAGTAGGAACGCTCTTCTCTTCTTCTTGTTACAATATGTTGTTCATAAACCCATTGGGGTTAATTCTATCTCAAATCGGCCGCCTGATATGGCGCCCTCGCTTGTTCTCGGAAGGTTATCTCCCTTATCAGTCAATAGATAATGCTCTGTGTATAATAATTCTTTGTTCGTCGCTAAGAGTTTTTTTTCACTGTTTTTGACTGTAGAATGCTAGTACGGACTTTCTCCCCTAATTACTTTTAGTGATGATTGTATTTTTGCCTTGTTGTTTTAAATAGCATCTCTCGACTTTAATATTTGACACATAAACACACCCACACACGCACACACAGACACACACATATACACTTGCGTCGGAAATTAATTAGCATTTCTCAAATTTCTACATGTTCTTACATTTTCTTAATTTAATTAACTTATTATCAGAAACGAACTCGTTTTTAATCAAAAATTTATTAAAACATATCGCAGCACACCACATAGTTGTTATTAATCGTGAAATTTAGTCAATATCTTGTATTACCCTAAAGCTTCTTTGAACTTTTTAAAAGGATGTGCAACATGCACTCTGATTGAGGAAATATATTATTGATCTGCTCCTTGTAGAATGTTGCATATACGCGACTAATATTAAGTAAATCAAGAATTTTATGAATCCATTCATATGTAATATTTACCAACTTCAATCTTTAGTTATTTTCCAAATATGCATCTCTTAGTCATCAGATATCAAATGATGTAATCAACAATACTCCCAAAATTTGAACACTTTATAATTCTTATTATTTTAATAGAATTTGTTGTGATAGAAATATTATGTATGTAGGCGAGCTGGCAAAATCATTAACGCGCCGGGAGAAATGCTTAGAGGTATTTCGCCTGCCGTTATGTTCTGAGTTCAAATTCCGCCTAGGTCGACTTTGCCTTTCATCCTTTCGGGGTCGATTAAATAAGTACCAGTTACTCACTGGAGTCGATATAATCGACTTAATCCGTGTGTCTGACCTTGTTTGTCCGCTCTATGTTTAGCTCATTGTGGGTAGTAAAGAAATAGGTATTTCGCCTGCCACTACGTTCTGAGCTCAAATTCCGCCTAGGTCGACTTTGCCTTTCATCCTTTCATGGTCGATAAATTAAGTACCAGTTACGCACTGGGGCCGATATAATCGACTTAATCCGTTTCTCTGTCCTTGTTTGTCCTCTGTGTTTAGCCCCTTGTGGGTAAAAAAGAAATAGGTATTTCGCCTGCCGCTATGTTCTGAGTTCAGATTCCGCCGAGGTTGACTTTGCTTTTCATCCTTTCGGGGTCGATAAATTAAGTACCAGTTGCGCACTGGGGTCGAATTAATCGACTTAATCCGTTTGTCTGTCCTTGCTTGTCTCCTCTATGTTTAGCCCCTTGTGGGCAATAAAGAAATAAGAAATATGTCTGTAAGTGTGGATCAGAGAGTAACGCGTAAACAGAAATTAGATGCGTTGTTTGAGCAGAAAACAATCCAGCCAGCTTCGGTATTGCATTTTATGCCTGAATTGACCTACAGTATATACTTAATGCGTGTTCAATAGAGTAGAATAGCTCCAACAGAGTTTATGTTATGTGTGTGTATATGTACGTGTGTGTGTATGTGTGTATATGCGTGTATGTGTGAGCTTGCGTGTGTATGTGTGTAGTTAAAATTATATCATGTAATACGGATTCATACACTGTCAAAAGTTCACCAACTGATACGGTTAAACCAAAACTTAAGAGTCGTATTAGGTAAAGAAGACAACACTAGGAATCTTCGCTCCTTTTAGATAAAAATGAGCGGCTTTGCTTTTGAACTTTACGAGTTTAAGCTCTGCTTTAGAAAGTAAGATAGCAAGAAGACGAAAGAAATATAGAGGAAGATATGAAAACAACAATAAAATGATAAGTAAGTGGTTCTGAATAATTTCCAAAACAAGGTGGAGCACGAACGAGACGAGTGTCCCTAAAGGATTGAAGTCTTAAATTAGAAAGTGTGCGTGCGTGTTTCTATATGAATGGTGGCAGGAGCGTTTGTATTTATGTGTGAACGTATTCATAAGCTATATTTAGCTAGATATAGAAGACATGCATTATGATACACACACTACAAGCACGTACAACCAGCACACATTTACATTCATTTTTTGTGTTCAGCTTGTAAAACGCTGTTTATCCATATGATTATCAGTGCAGCAATTTCCCCAATCACTTAGTTTCTGATTAGAACAGAGATTATATAAACTTCCTACTATATCTAAATAGGGGATTATATTTTCTGTGGCAAACATAAAATATGACAGGGTATTTTCCTTTGTTTTTGGTTTGGGAATAGCTTCACTACAATTACATTTATTTCTTTAACGTTCACACATGGACGTTACACATAGTACGACAGTGGGTTGAAAAGTTCCTAGCCTCGAAGGATTTAGATTAGAACTGTGAAACCTTGCACACATTAATCTCAATCCTTCGTATAAATGAATGCATTCTTTCTTTCCAGGTAAACAGTCAACTGACTATTCAAACAAGAATTCAAAAGTAACAAGTAGCGTCGTCTCTTGAAAATGAACAAAATTGGGCATCGCCGTGTTATCAAGTCCCAGCAGAAAAAGGGATTAGCACCCACCGACATTCATACTGACTTAATTGCTTCATCAAAGCATGACGTTCCTGCTTTATCAAGAGTACAAAAGTGGAAAGGGGAAATTCGGATGGGAAGGTAGGGTGTTGAAGCTGACTCAAGGTCTGGACGTCCTGAAACTGCTACCACCGAGGAAAACATTGATCGTGTTCACCAAATGGTGAAGGATGATTGGCGATTGACAATAAACCAAATAGCTAATGCCATTAGCACGTCTTTTCATATCGTTGAGAATATTCTGCACAGTGAACTTGGAATGATGAAAGTCTCTCCGCGGTCAGTTCCACGTCTTCTGATACCTGACAGTCTGAACATATGAAAGGAAAATCTGACATTTTGTGAGCAGATCCAGCAGGTTACCTTGGACATTTCTAAGACACGGTGAGTATTTGTGTTCATAAATTTGAGCGAGAAACAAAGAGACAAACCATGCAATAGAAACGCCCCACTCCCTTGCTTCGAAGTAGACCAAGGCCGTTTCATTTGCAAGAAAGGTGAAAGCCATCGTTTTGATATTTTATATTTGAGGAAAAATGCATTGTGCGAATTAGATGTATTCAGAAGTGGTACGCCATCAATGGAGGGTACTATGCCAACCTGGAAGGTATCTAGTTTTACCAGGATAATACTCCAGCACGGAAGGGCTTCGATTCAATGGCTGCTGTGCGTGAATTAGATTTGAGCTGTTTCAACACCCTTCCTATTCGCCTGACCATCGTCTGTTCCACAACATGATAAAACTCTTGGCTGGGAACCAGTAACTCAAAGACGATATAGCGTCATGTATACCAAATTGCAGTGCTTGGATCTGATTAGTGAAGAAGCTTTCAAGCAGTCGGTCAAAAACTTCATCAACATCACACATGACGTCATCGTCTTTGCGTTACTGGTTCAAAACTGTTTTCCGGGAGCTCCACAAATACGGATTTCACGGGAGCGATACACTCAGAAAACCACTACTGTCAAAAACAAACATTGCAAACCGTTTGGGGGGAGTAAAAACCTACTAAGCTGGATCCTTGAGCAGTGGAAGAATGTTATTTTCTCGGACGAGTCATTGTTTACTTTATTTCTGACCACCGACCGTTATTTCACACAAAATATCTAGTTCTGAAATAGTCTTAGTATTATGTATATTTGCAAATATATATAAAAGAAACGAAAATAAACTTTTGTCAGGTTTTCCATATTTACCTTTAATATTGTTTACTTATTGTAGTGAAAGAAATGTCACGTGACGCTGTTATAAAAGCCTTTAATTAAAATAGTTTAGTTTGGAAACATTTACTGCAGTTTTAGCACGAATGCGTTTTGCAAATAGTAAAATGCATCCTATTTTGAAATATGTTTCGTTTAACTAACATAACAGGTCAAATAAGATTTCAAGTGTGGAAACAAACATTTTGATATCAGGCCACTCACGTCGTCGTTGTCAAATCGTGATTGGAAGAACCTTGCCAATCTATCTATATATGTATTTCAGAGAGAATGCAACAAGAATCATATTACATAATGTTCTACTCTTTATCAAAAGGTGGTTATGTTGCTAATTTAGTAGACTTTTCTTTTGCCTGTGTGATCACGCAGACGTTATTTCCCTTTCCTTATGCCAATATGATTTTCATTTAAAATACAATTTGCAGTTGTTCATAACTTGCATATAAAACCCATAAATACATAAATCCTGATCTTTCAATGAGTACACTAGAATTCTTTCTCACTTTGCTACTATCATAAACTTTATAGTTTTTGTTTTACTCCGCCATTAAATCAGTCACTAGAGTGTATACGTATTTTGAAATATTCATATCAAATTTGATTGCTTTGTTTCTCGTGTGGTATATAACATATTTAATACACGTAAATGATGATATAGTTACTGAGTTTTAATATTTACTGAATATAAGGCTGTATTAAATGACTTTGTAAAAGCTAATAACGTGATCATAGCAAACATATAAGGTTATGAAATTCATCAGAAACGATAGGAAAGCAAACGCTAGCATGCAATAAAATACTGAAAAGTTGCTAAATAAATAAGATGCCAGGGATGAAAGTAAATGAACAACTATGTTATAGTTTCAAGCCTGCTATAGATCTGTTGATGCATATACATGTCGCTTTTTATTGGCTTTGAAGCCAATACGCATACAATAAATTGTACAGGGAAACAAAGTTTACATGCAAACGTATCGAGATGCATATTACTTTGTTCTCATTAATTTCATATTCTAGCGCATAACGTTATTTTTAAAGCTAAAAGAGGCGCCTATGCCTGCTGTCTGGTATTAAACGTAGTTTATCAAATATGAATTCCAGTTGGTGAGTTCCAGTTGGTAAATATATCAAAAGACAAAATCTCGATAAATAATATAATTTGAATGATGGAATGCAGCATACAATACACTAAAATGGCTGAAGCATTGCTAACAATTTGTACTATACTACTGGTAATAATAACATGCAGATCCTCACTTTGTAAATGCTGCTATAACTCGACCTAAATCAGAAAAAAATACGTTAGATGTGTATTTATTAAGATGCGAGGCGATATTTTTGGAGCATATATTAGCTGAAACGTGCGCACTGCACCGCATAATCTAATGAAATTTTATAGAAATTTATTCCGAGATAGACATATCTGAAATTAATGCAAGCGATCAAATCATGCCGAGCTCGACAGTTTGAATGACAAAGTATTGGCTGACGCGAAATTACTGAAAAGTTTGTCTTCATGGATTTTATTGATGGCTATATGACAATAAATACGAGAAATGAAATAAAAAGAGCGCATGGATGATAAGGTAAATACAGAAAAAGAAAACAGAAAATTAACATTGTTGTTATCGAAAATTCCTTGAAGAACATATTCTTAAAATAAGAGAGCACGAAAAGAAAGAAGATCAAAGCAATGTAAAAACTATAATATATAATAACTGATAGTTACATAAAAATACATAGATTATTCCACTAAAATAAATGGTAGTTAAGGTGGCAATGATATAACAGCATATTTACAAAAAAGTTATTCTGTATCTTGATAAATGAATAAAATCGATGTAGTATTGGATAGCAACTTTAATAGTTAGCTTTTTTAAAGATTTGTTAAGAATATGACGAAATAGTGATTCCTAGCACTGGCTCTGTATTACATATATTGAAGTTGCAGTGAAAGAAATTAACGCCAGGGCATCATTACGTATACATCAAAGACTCTTTAAGAATTCCATTGAGTTCTTATTTAAAAAATCTGAAAGACTGGTTATGAAATTTATAATTTCAGCTCGATATTTTACTTGCTGATAATGCTGAAGACTAAACCATTAGTGACAATATTATGAGTACCATGTTCTTTATACGTATATGAAGATTACATCAGAAGGGTGAGAATATCGAATATCCAAATAATCATACATATATACTAAATTTTAAAACTATATACACACATGTTAATCCTAGACATCGAATTTTATAATTCCTGTTATGATTAAATACGTGACAACATAACGCTAAGTGGATTTTTTTTTAATAACGTAAGTCGGCAAATGGAAATGTGCTTAAGTAAGCAGACAGGCCTTGAAAAACGATTAAGCGCATCCTCTTGATGGCACCTCAATTTCTGTGATACGAATCTTAAAAGTGTATTTCCCACAGTCAATGATTCGAAAAACTAACTGAATGTAATCTAAATAATGTTCTGATATCAATAATAATAATGCCAAAAGCAAGTAATATATAGTATCATTGTATAAAGAAATAAGAAACGAAATAAAGAAACAAGAAATAAATAGGTTATCGTATGAGGAAAGCAGAGAGATCCAAGCTTTTCAATAAATAACAACAAAAGCAAAATTATCATGATGGATATATTTAAAAATAAATATTTCGGTAAGTTTAAAATGCATAAATAGGAATTTGGATATGGGCACGTGACCTCATTTTAAAGGTATGTTCTGTTATTCTGTTATTTGTTTCAGTCATATGATTTTGGCCACGCTGGAGCACCTGGTATATATATATATATATATCAAAAATGGATCGAATGTCATTCCCGAACCTAGGTTCATACCTCCGGTATCTCGAATTGTAAAGGATATATATCCCCTATTTTATTGGATAGGACGTCAGTTGTCAGGAGTTAATACAATTTTGTAAGCTAAATGAAATGGGAACAACGTGAAATAATATGTTCAGTTCATGAATACAAGATATTGCTCAGCTGAGAAACCGAAATCAGAACTTTAAGATCACGTGTGCAGCATCGTGACCATCAAGCCACTCACATACACTTAGTAGATATACCGTGATATTTAATAAAATTGATTATGTTGCCTTTGATCAGATTAGTATGAAATCAATATCGGCTCTAGTATGAATATATCACCATGCCAACAAATATGTATTATGCATACATAGTTTTATGTGCATATGTATGCATATATATTTGTGTATATGTATACACACATCGACATATATTCCACGTTAAATATGAGCGTGTTTGTGTGTGTGAGTGTATGCTAGCGCGCGAGCGTGTGTGCTGTTGGGAGAGTTTCTATGCTTGTATGCAGGCGTCTGTATGTATTTATGTAGCATAAATATGAGTATGAAATCGAGTCAGGCTGCAAACTGTGTGGACAGAAAATTGCAAACTTACTAAAACTTATGCTGTGAAATAGTGGAAGAAGATAGAGTGGGAGGAGAATAGAAACAGGTGCTTTAATTGTAAAACCGAAAGTAACGATTCATTTATATTTATTGGTTATACGCTAAACGAAATCTGATTAAAATTCCCTGTAAAAACTTTGTTTTTATTCTAAATAGAAAGCCAGACTTACGCAACTTTATAAAGTGACTTCGAAAGATAAATATCACATGAAGGATTGTATTTACAGAAGCCGACCAAAGCCTTGTGAGTGGATTTGGCAGACGGAAACTGAAAGAAGCCTGTCGTATATATGTATATATATATATATATATAACAATTTAGGAATGGCCTAAACAGGCCATTCGTCCACTAGAAAGAGCAGCCATAACTCCAACCGCCAAGTAGTGTAATTCGGAAATATTTATTTCCGAATTACACTACTTGGCGGTTGGAGTTATGGCTGCTCTTTCTAGTGGACGAATGGCCTGTTTAGGCCATTCCTAAATTGTTATATTTATACATATTTAGTCTTTGACTATTTTCTCTTTTCCATTAGGCCGCTGGTAGCGATAAATTTTTACTGAATTTTTTGCTACCCTAAATTGATTAATTGATAATTTTCTGACTAATTCTGAGATTGAATCGGCAGTTTATATTTGCTGCCGATAAGTTTGGCGCGAATGCGTTGGTCTTGAAAATTTTAAGACAGATATTCTCGAGGCATTGATACAGTCGCCTCGTATATATCCGTCTCTCCCAGGTTTCTTTTACTGATGAAGTGTGACCTATGGTAGACTAGCTTAATTAATTTAATTAAGCTGGTCTATCATTAAAGACACTGAAACGATGCATCGTATAAAAGATGAATTAGGGTAAATGTTTTTAAATTTTCACCTTATTTCCGAATTACACTACTTGGCGGTTGGAGTTATGGCTGCTCTTTCTAGTGGACGAATGGCCTGTTTAGGCCATTCCTAAATTGTTATATTTATACATATTTAGTCTTTGACTATTTTCTCTTTTCCATTAGGCCGCTGGTAGCGATAAATTTTTACTGAATTTTTTGCTACCCTAAATTGATTAATTGATAATTTTCTGACTAATTCTGAGATTGAATCGGCAGTTTATATTTGCTGCCGATAAGTTTGGCGCGAATGCGTTGGTCTTGAAAATTTTAAGACAGATATTCTCGAGGCATTGATACAGTCGCCTCGTATATATCCGTCTCTCCCAGGTTTCTTTTACTGATGAAGTGTGACCTATGGTAGACTAGCTTAATTTAATTTAATTAAGCTGGTCTATCATTAAGACACTGAAACGATGCATCGTATAAAAGATGAATTAGGGTAAATGTTTTTAAATTTTCACCTTATTTCCGAATTACACTACTTGGCGGTTGGAGTTATGGCTGCTCTTTCTAGTGGACGAATGGCCTGTTTAGGCCATTCCTAAATTGTTATATTTATACATATTTAGTCTTTGACTATTTTCTCTTTTCCATTAGGCCGCTGGTAGCGATAAATTTTTACTGAATTTTTTGCTACCCTAAATTGATTAATTGATAATTTTCTGACTAATTCTGAGATTGAATCGGCAGTTTATATTTGCTGCCGATAAGTTTGGCGCGAATGCGTTGGTCTTGAAAATTTTAAGACAGATATTCTCGAGGCATTGATACAGTCGCCTCGTATATATCCGTCTCTCCCAGGTTTCTTTTACTGATGAAGTGTGACCTATGGTAGACTAGCTTAATTTAATTTAATTAAGCTGGTCTATCATTAAAGACACTGAAACGATGCATCGTATAAAAGATGAATTAGGGTAAATGTTTTTAAATTTTCACCTTATTTCCGAATACACTACTTGGCGGTTGGAGTTATGGCTGCTCTTTCTAGTGGACGAATGGCCTGTTTAGGCCATTCCTAAATTGTTATATTATACATATTTAGTCTTTGACTATTTTCTCTTTTCCATTAGGCCGCTGGTAGCGATAAATTTTTACTGAATTTTTTGCTACCCTAAATTGATTAATGATAATTTTCTGACTAATTCTGAGATTGAATCGGCAGTTTATATTTGCTGCCGATAAGTTTGGCGCGAATGCGTTGGTCTTGAAAATTTTAAGACAGATATTCTCGAGGCATTGATACAGTCGCCTCGTATATATCCGTCTCTCCCAGGTTTCTTTTACTGATGAAGTGTGACCTATGGTAGACTAGCTTAATTTAATTTAATTAAGCTGGTCTATCATTAAAGACACTGAAACGATGCATCGTATAAAAGATGAATTAGGGTAAATGTTTTTAAATTTTCACCTTATTTCCGAATTACACTACTTGGCGGTTGGAGTTATGGCTGCTCTTTCTAGTGGACGAATGGCCTGTTTAGGCCATTCCTAAATTGTTATATTTATACATATTTAGTCTTTGACTATTTTCTCTTTTCCATTAGGCCGCTGGTAGCGATAAATTTTTACTGAATTTTTTGCTACCCTAAATTGATTAATTGATAATTTTATATATATATATATATATATATATGCGTGTGTGTGTTTGTGTGTCTGTGTTTGTCCCCCTAGCTTTGCTTGACAACCGATGCTGGTGTGTTTAAGTCCCCGTTACTTAGCGGTTCGGCAAAAGGGATCGATAGAATAAGTACTGGGCTTACAAAAAGAATAAGTCCCGGGATCGAGTTGCTCGATTAAAGGCAGTGCTCCAGCATGGCCGCAGTCAAATGACTGAAACAAGTAAAAGAGAAAGAGAAAGAGATATACTTCACGCATCATTTATATTATGCAACATATGACTACAGTATATTTCTATTGACATGTACTCTATTACTTGTTTCTGTCATTTGACTGCAGCCATGCTGGAGCATCGCCTTTAGTCGAGCAGATCGATCCCAGGATTTGAATCTATCTAAGCCTAGTACTTATTCTAAGTTACGGGACCGTAAACACACCAGCATCGGTTGTCAAGCGATGTTGGAGGGAAAAAAAAACAGACACATAAACACACACATATATATACATATACATATATACGACGAGATTCTTTCAGTTTCCGTCTACCAAATCCACTCACAAGACTTTGGTCGACTCGAGGCTATAGTAGAAGACAATTGTAGAAAGTGCCAGCCAGTGGGAATGAACCCGGAACCACGTGGTTTGTAAGCAAGCTACTTACCACACAGCCACTCCTGTACACAAATGTTAAAGATATCTTAGATATGTGTACAAATAGAGACAAATAGGTTATACAGTCTTATATATTTGACTACTCCCAATAAAACACAAACAAAAGAAACACTTCATGAAATCTGATCACGTTGAAGTGTTCATAGTTTTGCCGTGAAATCTTGCAATAATCATAAGAAACGATCATAATACAAGGAACTTGTCTCAGCGAAAGTATGCTGATTCATTCTTATAATTGTTGTTATGTTGAGTGAATCTGAATTTTAAATAACAATCAATTTCTTGTAAAAGTGTGCTTCATATAAGAATTGACAATATTTTATTAGAATAAGTCTGATTACATATGTTCCTGAACATCTATATGCATTACTTGGTGTCTGTGTGTATG
>NC_043012.1:13101548-13182970 GCF_006345805.1 Octopus sinensis
CGTTTTTCACGTTCTGATCGATCTCTTTTACTTATATCCGGTAATCGGTGTACGGTATAATACATCAAGTTAGAATTTTCGATCTCTCCTAGATATTCTTTTGCTATTGTGTGTACTGCCAATGAAATCAGCTCGGTGGATTGTCTATCGATTAGTACGATAATTGTGATCTCAAATAGCTTTTAATGCAAATGTTCACATTTTATTTCACTTTCTTTGTTAAAGGTGCTTCTAGTTAAAGGTGTTTTTATAATCTTCTGTCAGTGTTACCAATCAGTTACCGCCTCTTTGTTTAGTTTTGGCATGTCCGTTTCCAATTTATTGTTATCGCATCGTGCATTGTATGTGTTTCGTTAACAGTTTTCAAAGTAGGAGATTTCAATGGCCTGACTTCTATAAGATGTCCAATTTTGATCATGTGTACTGATAAGCGTAATTTCTTTATTCTATACCAGTAATTTCTTTCTTCTCTCCAAAGCATGTTTGTTGACGTAGAGGTTTGGCCCTGAACTGCAAATACCTGCGATAATATAGACTGCAACCATGCACCATACTTTTCATATAACCAATCTCGCAAATCATCTCCAGTGTTTTATATATAATTCACAGATATTCTGGCTCAATTGCAAGCACTATTGAAATTTCAATTGATGGTTACAATAAACGATGAGAACTGTAACGAGGGATAAATTAGAACTGGATATTCTTTGCTGCAATAGAATACCTTGTCCTATACATTTCCAGGTGTAATAACTTGTCCTGTACTTTTCCAGGTTTATAATCTTAAGAATATTAATTTTCATTTCCTCGTGCTCAGTTGATTTTTCACTACCCGATTACACTACAAACGGCCATATTAAGTGATTTCTTAGTATCTATCTGAATACGATAATCAATATTTGCAAGGCTTGTTCTCGTGGCGAAATATCTAAAGATTAATGATCATTATATGGGAGACGAATTGAACACATAGTGTCGCCATATTTTGCGCATATACCTGTGTGTATGATTAATACGTATATATTCAAGCATATAATTATGAAGTATAACTATAAATAAGGGCGCTGGAATTTCATTGCATATGCGCTAAAATTAAAATTCAAATATCTACAAACCACTCTAAAAATAGTTCTCTGTTTATAACCACAGGTCGGATGCGAGGTAATGGGCCATAAGATTTTAAAATTTCGATAAATGCTAAATCTTAAGATTCCATGCTCTGCGATAGAAATCGCTTTGCAATCTTCATTACAGATACACCGATAAACATATAAACAAGATACACATATGCATACCGATAAATAAGTTCATAGGCACCAACATATACATGCATTTCCCACACATGTATTTACTCCCTCAAATACAAAAAAAAGTGTCTAATTAGACAAACTTACAAATTAGGTGAACAGTTTTGTACGATAAATTTAAACGATGAGAACTGTAACGAGAGATAAATTAGAACTGACATTCTTTGCTGCAATAGAAGTAATACATTGTCCTATACATTTCCAGGCGTAATAACCCGTCCTGTACTTTTCCAGGTTTATAATCTTAAGAATATTATTTTATTTTCATGCTCGCATTTTTCCATGAAACCCATCATTTTTTCCAGGCATCGTTGTTATAACATAATTAATAATGTGTCGATTAATAATTTAAGATTTTAACTTATGAAATACTGAAAGATAATATTTCAATTTTTCCATGTAAGTGATGATAATTCAATTGCTTTCATGTTTAATTTAAATATATGTTGTAATTAAATTATCTGATATTACCCAGTCACACCAAATTAATGGCAAGGAATTTTACCCTCCTGTTGCTTGTACCATGGCTCACCAAAAGTTACAAAGAATAAAACCCCAAAAGCATCAGTTACCAGGCTCACCTTAAGTAACCTAGGTTTTTTTGAGTTGATAATAGCACTGACTGCTGCTCCAGATGTGTCAATAATTATTCAATACAACAGTAATTATACAAGCATATCAAATATACACAAGTTAAAATTACCTACGTCCCATTAATATATATTTGATTTATGAAAAATCCCTTTTAATTAATTTTGAAACTGAAAAAGTGAACTTAGAATATAAGCACTTTTAACCTTTTCTGGACAGCCTTACTAAATGCCTTCAGGTCTGCCCATAGAGAGAGACAGCAAAAAAGGAATATGTTCCTGCCCCAATAAATGTATGTGCACATATTGGAACCATAAAGCTCATTAATGAACTAGCCTGATTAAATAATTAACTAAAAAGAAAAGGAAAGCAACTAGCAAAAGAAGAAAGCATGTTAGTTTAAGCTGAACGAGAAAATTAATAATAGATGTTGAAGTTACCGAAATTTAGCAGCATAGAAAAAATAATTTTATTAAATACTTAATTAAAATAATAAAATATACGAAAGGCAAATTTAACCTCAGTGGAATGTGAACTCAGAACGAGAAGACAGACGAAATACGGGTAAACATTTCGCCCGGCGAGCTAACGTTTCTGCCAACTCACCGCGTCAAAAAGCACTCATTTTAGCAATATATTCTTATCTTAACATTATTGCGGCGTTATTTCTTATTTTTTTCACTAACATTTCTCCTCATAATGTTTTTCTACTGAACCAAATCTCAAACTATTTATACCAAATTGTAGCTGAGGAAGTGTCAATAGTGTGCAATTTAGTTTAGAACTGAATTAGTGAGGAAGCTTGGAATCTGCTGCGATTGGCGAAATGGTGGAGTATATTCAACCACTTCCGAGGTTGAATGATATATATATATATATATATATATATATAAGAGTAATACAATAATACAACATCGTCTGCTCACGCGCAAGAAGCGCTGCAGATTTTGTTCCTTTTGTGATGCCATGTTGGGTACAGGCAAGAGACTCAAACACGGTGAAGGATTCAGTTGCCTTCTGAAGCCTTGAAGATATTTCATTACCTAATGAACAATACCAACCGACTGTTCCGTTCGGGCGTACAAAGTTGTCTGCCAGGTCGTGAGGGTGGATTTGTTCATTATACGTACGACATTACACACAAACACACACACCCACACCCACACACCCACGCACGCACACACACACACACACACACACACACACACACACACACACACACACACACATATATATATATATATATATATATAATTATTATATGTAGAAAAATACAAACTGTGACAAGAACGCAAAACACTTTGAAGACGATACAAAAAACACGGACGGGACATTCGAAGCCCTCAATCTTCAGTCAAGAACCGGATCATCGTAGCAATTTCGACTGATTATATATATATATATGTGTGTGTGTGTGTGTGTATGTGTGTGTGTGTGTGTGTGTGTGTGTGTGTGTGTGTGTGTGTGTGTGTGTGTGTGTGTGTGTGTGTGTGTGTGTGTGTGTATGTGTGTGTGTGTGTGTGTGTGTGTATACATTTACGTCACGCTTCTTTTATCCTTCGTCTACCAAATTCACTCACAAGGTTTTGGTCGGCCTGAGGCTGCAGCAGAAAACGCCTGCTGATGGCACTGAACCTGGCAGCATGTGGTTGGTAGGCAAGTTTGTTTATACGTAAACGCAAACACACGCACACACAAACAAACACAAAGACACACACATATATATATATATTTATATAGAGAGAGAGGGGGTGAAAGAGACACATAGACACAGAGAGAGAGAGTGAGAGAGAGAGAGAGAAACAAGGAACGCTAAGCGGTTCCGTAACTATTATAGATATATTGGTGGTGCATACTTTTAACATAGTTCACCTGGAACTAAATCATAATCTTGAAGTATCCAATATAGGCGCAGGAGTGGCTGTGTGGTAAGTAGCTTACTAACCAACCACATGGTTCCGGGTTCAGTCCCACTGCGTGGAATCTTGGGCAAGTGTCTTCTGCTATAGCCCCGGGCCGACCAATGCCTTGTGAGTGGATTTGGTAGACGGAAACTGAAAGAAGCCTGTCGTATATATGTATATATATATATATGTGTGTGTTTGTGTGTCTGTGTTTGTCCCCCTAGCATCGCTTGACAACCGATGCTGGTGTGTTTACGTCCCCGTCACTTAGCGGTTCGGCAAAAAAGAGACCGATAGAATAAGTACTGGGCTTACAAAGAATAAGTCCCGGGGTCGAGTTGCTCGATTAAAGGCGGTGCTCCAGCATGGCCGCAGTCAAATGACTGAAACAAGTAAAAGAGAAAAGAGAAAGAGAATACAAACTATCAAGTATTTTATTGGAAACAATAAATGCAGATCCATTATTTAATATTCACCCTCTCCCCCCTGATGGTTTGTGTTGTTCAATATCATAATATTAAAGACTTCAACATGGAGGCGTTTTAGTATGAAATATCTTTATACGTGTTATAATACATCGGATTTCAATATACCTGCATTGTCGCAGCTCTTTGTGATGCAACAAACTCAAGCATATAGAAAGCATTGACCCCTAAAGATTTATTGAAACTACTGCTGCGTTAAATACAGCATGACACTCAACAAGCACAGAAAGTATCCTTAATAAGTGAAAAGGGTAGATTAATATTCATTTAACCGTCGTAAAACGTAAATCAACAGCAACATAAGCGGGTGGGTTATGCAGAAATTGAAGACACATACGTAGAATACAAACAAATGACCGCATACTCATGCACACACACACAAGTGCATGTTGATTATATATGTATATATATATATATATATAATATATATATATATATATATATACATTCGAAACAACAAATGCCTATAACTCCTCGTGCGATATGGTCAAAATATCAACCGCAGTAAATACACTGACAAATTAATATAAGTTTATATAAATAAGGATAAGATCGTTAATTTCATTATCGATCTTATCAAGTGGCCAGCAAATGGAATAAAAACCTTCAAAGGTAATAATTATTAAAATTGTAATTTAGGGTATCTAAGAGATAGCCCCATGTTGGGAATAGCAGCCAAAACTTGACTATGAGAGAGAGAGAGAGAAACTTGACTATGAGAGAGAGAGAGAGAGAGGTAGATATATAGTGTTTGGGTTAAAATAAACGGATTACATAAGGGGAAAAAAACAACATGATGTCTCATCCAATGAATAAATGTATTAAAAAAAATTGAATACCGTGAAGTAGATTTTTACTCGGTGATAACAGTTTACTTAACTCAGCTTCCACTCAGACTAGCTTCCACCATGGTTTCAAGATAGCTCCGATAAAAGCATGTGCCGCCCGGAGGATTTCCGAATACCTTCCTGACCTTGGAATCGGTTTTCTCTCCTCATACATTTCTACAGAAGATCGTAGTCTCGTGCGTGCGAAATGCAAACTTAAGAAGGAGGAAGTTGCCGAAGCTACAAAATAATTTTCATCTCCGTGTGGAGGCAGTAATTTCCCAAAAGGGTGACCGAAATGAATGATAACCGTTTTCGCTGCAATAAATGTTACATTAAAATTATATATATTACCATTATTTTAGTATTTATAACCAATTTTATGCATAGTAAAAATTGTCTCAATTTATCTACAACGCCACGTTTGTATTTATTTATTGCCTTCGTCAATGTGTGTGTGTGTGTGTGTGTGTGTGTGTGTGTGTGTGTGTGAGTGTGTATGTGTATGTATTATTTGAAATTATGAACAAATTATGAAATAGACGGTAATCGAAATTATGGATAATTTTTTATTAGCGTTTTCTGAGATAGACATAAGAGCTAATAAAGAACTGTCCAAGATTCTGACAACTTCCTTTCATGTTATACAGTATTTATATGCACATGTACATACTTACACACACACACACACACACACATACACACACACACACACACACACATGTATCAACGCTGTGTCGGGGATTTGTTGTGCTTTTGATGACCAGTCTTTTAAGTCCTGTAATACACATAAACATAGTGTCGAAGCACCGATGTGTATATTCCTAATGTTTAAATATCTATCTTTAATATCATGTCCTGATCTTTCGAAAACATTAATCATCCATCGGTTTTATCTAAACTGCGAGATTCGTTTCATTGTCAGTTCCCAGCCATTTCATATCAAGACTCCTCATGATTTGAAACATTGCTATGCAGTACCTGACTTAATGAGAAAAGGTGTATTCCCTTCAACAGCGTCTGTCGAGATAAGTAATCACCGGAACAAAATCTTCTGCAAATTTAATAGAGGTAAATATCAAAGGCATATGTTAAATGTGGTATATGAAACTCCCATAATTACATTCCTTTAGATCAGCAAAAATCAGTGCATCATATGAACGGCCCATAATCTCATTCATCAAATATCTGCTTCTATTTAACTGTAACATAGATGGAAGTATCTTACCGTCATAACATTCGCAACCTCTATTTTGAAAGTTCTTGTCTACAGACATTAATTTACAGATTACAATTTGTAAGCTCTATTGATATCGATATGAGTACAATTTAGCCCGTCACAAATTCCCATATCTACATCTGTCTCCTAGAAAATTGTTCGCTGTGGATACGCACAGCTTCGTATCTGAAATAAAACCTGAATGAATTCACTCGATTCTGTTTTATTCTTTCCTACCAACTAAATATTTAAACTGGAAATTGTTTGGGATATAAATTGTTTGGGATATAAATTTATAAATTATGCAACTATATATTTCTCAATTTTGGAAACATCTAAAACTTGAGATGTTGTGTAAACATTAACCCACCGTCCAATATGTAGGTACATATGCATGTATATATGTACACACACATAAATATACACGCGGCTGTGTGGTCAGAAGCTTCCATCTGAGCCACAAGGTTCCGGGTTCACTCCCAATGCGTTGCATATTGGGAAAGTGTTCTTCAGTTTACCCTCGGACCGACCAAAGCCTCGAGACTGGATTTGCGAGATGGAAATTGAAAGAAACCTGTCGTATACATACATACATACATATATATATATATATACATATATGTGTGTGTGTATGTGTGTGTGTGTGTGTGTGTGTGTGTGTGTGCCTGTATATATATGTATATATATATATATATATATTTATATATGTGTGTATATGTACATATATATATTTATTGTGTGTGTCTGTGTTTGTCCCCTCTGTCATCGTTTGAAAAAGATGTTGGTGTGTTTATGTCGCTGTAGCTTAACGATTCAACAAAAGAGAACGATAGAATGAGCACTAGACTTACAGGGAATTAGTCCTAGGGTTGATTTCTTAGACTAAAACCCTTTAAGGTGTTGCTCCAGCATAGCCGCAGGTAAATTACTGAAACAAGTAAAATAATAAAAGAATAAAAGTGACCAATTAAAAAAATGAGTGATTAAGAAGGTAATACTCTTTTAGGTTTTAGGTTTTAGGTTTCTTGTAATAATCTCCTTCAAATTGCTTTTAGGGGATTAATACAGCCAAATTTAGCAATTACATCCTCTTACCTTATATGGTCATTTTTGCTATCGAAGTGTGATTACCAGGAAGGTATCGTACTGACTGCAGGTATTGACAAATATGACACAATGCATTACATCCACCTGTTGCACATAGACTTCGTTTTAGACAAATAGTAATCTCTGTACTTTGTGTTAAATTAGATAATTATAATTGATGAATGCTGTGGGCCGAAGATAATCGATATCCGTGTGATTGTTGCTCATTTTGAACAACTGTTAGTCTGTAAGTCAATTATATATATACATATATATATATATATCAAAACATATAATAATCTTAATGCTGGAAGTCGTCTTTAAGACATCAACGATAATGATAATACAAAAGCAAACAAATAGGGTGTCTCTATGAAAACAACACATATATGGCTCCGAAATTCCGCTTCTGAGTCAAACGTATATGTATGTGTTGCACTTTGACTTAGTTTAGAATAACATCAGGTAATCCATCACCTTACATATAGCAGATTCGAGAGACTGTCGATTCTTTAAGTAAGAAAGTGTTACGTAGGCGCAAGCTATAATAAGGTACATGACATGAAATGTCTGTCTACTCAGAAGATATTATTGAACAGAAAATAACTTGTAGACTCTCTGAATATGCAGAATTTCATGACCTCCTGACATTCATTAAGCGGCGTTGATTTCAGTAAAGAGCAAATTATCACTACTATGTTGAATAGAACACGATTTAAATTTATATGGTACTAAGAGAAACCGTACTAGTAATAACTGGTGCAACGATGAGGTTGAGACTATGATTGGGTTTTTTTTTGTTCTTTTTTTTAATTTCACATATTGGAATACATAATGAGAGAACAAATAGTGGATAATGCTGATAAATCTGGTTCTGGGTTCTACGCATTGAAATTATTGGACGGTATATTGTGTGGGTTAAAGGCGGCGAGCTGGCAGAAACATTAGCACGCCGGGCGAAATGCGTAGCCGCATTTTGTCTGCCGTTACGCTCTGAGTTCAAATTCTGCCGAGGTCGACTTTGCCTTTCATCCTTTCGAGGTCGATAAATTAAGTACCAGTTACGCACTGGGCTCGATATAATCGACTTAATCTATTTGTCTGTCCTTATTTGTCTCCTGTATGTTTAGCCCCTTGTGGGTAATAAAGAAATAGGTATATTGTGTGGGCTAGTCACTCAGTCGATTTGGAATGCAGAACCCTGCTAAGTTTTATAATAGCAGAATGAATTTAAACACAGTAATGACTTTAGCAAATGCGCATTTCGCCTCCAAAAGTTCCAAATATGTTATGAAAGTGCTTATATTTAAATCACGGGCCGAGACATGAATATTAATATTTTTGGATGTATTAATATATCTGGATATATTCAATAGTATTGCGACCAGTATAAGCACACTAACTTCATAGTTTTATCTATTATAAGCACAAGGTCTGAACTTTGGAGGAAGGGTATAGCCGATTTTATTGACCACCGTACTCAGCTGGTACTTATTTTATCGACCTCGAAAGGATGAGATGCAAAGTTCACCTCGGTCTAATTACTCAGAACGTAAAGAGAGATACAATGGCGTTAAGCATTTTGCCCGACGTGCTACCGATTCGGTCAGACCACCGCTATATTAGTAATCATTTCTGCTATAGGCAGAAGGTTTGAATCTTGGGGTAAGTGGATTACATAGACACCAGAACTCAACTAGTACTTATTTTATCGACCCCAAAGGAGGAAAGGCAAAATCGACCTCGGCAGAATTTGAACTCGGAACGGACCAAATGTCGTGAAGCGTGCTAACATATCTGCCTGCTCAACGCCTTTCACGCTATATTAATAATGAAAGGAAAGAGATCCAGTTGAATTTAATTGTTGTCCTTCATAATTTTGGTGTTTATAACCAATAACCAACTGAATACTAGTAACGATAAAATGGACTACATATAAGACTGTATGCTTATCTAAAAAATTAACGTTAAAATAGAAATTTATTGTTAATTAATAGAATCTGTAGCCTTGAAGTAATACAGTACATTGCGTTTAGTTTAGACTTTGTCAATCACTTGATGATAACTGCATTTGTTATTGTTACTAAACCCGTTTATCGATAAATTAAAGTGTTTATAGAGTGACGTTTATTGATTTAAATGTATGGCGGAGTCTATCGTCAAATGTAAACTAATATCAAATTGCAATTTACACAAAGAAAGACACAAATTCATGTTCAGTGGTCCTGACTCTTTCTTTCAATTTTGACTACAGCTTCAACGCAATTCGATAAAACGTTCTCATCATTTCTCTACATGAGTAATATTTCTACAAGGAGAATTAAATGGTTATGGTATATTAAACAATCAACATTTCAATTGTGAACGACTAATGAAATAGATATGGAATTTGCTCTCATCACTACAGTTTATTAAAAACTTCATTTCATTGTTTACAGTGTGAGAGAAACGATCAAAGAAATTAACTTGTTATTCTGCACCAATGTACCATTTAGCTACAATTAATTAAGATATAAAGCAATATTTAATCAGTCCCAGTATAAAATAAATATGTTTGATGAAGTAAATTACCATTCCAACTAATTGCAAAACACACATCTATAGTCAACTAAAGTGTACAAACTATAATTATTAATTAAATATCTATTTGACTTGCGCTTGATCAACTGAATATAGAATTTCTAAATTCCCACATAATGTGTATATCTAAATGTTCTGGACACAGTTTTAAGAGAAATAAAATATTAAGAGCAATTAAAATATATAAAGTTTGAAAAATAAACATTACGTTAGTACCGATAGCATAAATAAATGCATAGAAAACCTATTTAGAAAGCTTTTACTGTATTATTTGAATATATGGAAAACAATGAATATATATTTTTAAACTTCATCTATGATCATATTATGTGTTTCAGGGCAAGACTTGATAAGTAAAAGAAGTGTCCAGTATGAACATTATGTCATATGTTATTCATATACGAAGTTAGTAACTGTTCCGAAAATGTATTCTGTTATCTGATATTATTACGTCTGCTAAATCTCGTTTCTATTTCCCTGTTATATATTTTCAGATCATCAACGAAGACGTGAACGAAACCTGAGTGACTGAAACAGTTTCCGCTTTTAGTGACATTTTTTTCAATCTATTCAGTAGTTATTTATCAATTGAGAGCTAAGAAAAGTTATGTATTTTTAAACTGGAATAACATACAAAGTATTTCTCTTCATATATGTATTATTTAAATTATTTAAAAATTTTTAGCTTTTATATTTTTTATATTATAATTTTATATCATATATCTTTTTATTATAATTTTTAATTTTTATATGTAACTTTTTAATAATATTCACATTTATCTATATTTGAAAATTATTCATTTTACTAAATCAGGAACGATTGGATATATAATTCTTTTTCCTTATGTTCATATCTGGAATTCTATGAAAATGTAGGGGGTGGGGAAATAATGGAAGAATGTTATGCATATCTATCTTAAAACAAAAACTGCATTATTTTTTGCTTTATCTTATCTAATATATTGACTAAAACGTTTTGTTTTCACATACATGTAGCATTATTATATAAACTGCATTATCATTCTGCACAAGCCATTTGTTATCAGTTAATACAAGGATAACCACATTATATGTCCAATCAACTGAACCCGTGCGAGAGATGTTTAAATGAAATATGGCAGTTTTCTTGTGACATTTTATTCAAGTCAAAATTGTAACATTTTTGCGACGTAAGTCTTTCTTAATATTTCAGTTTACCAATACATCGTTACATTTCATAAAACCACTATTGCTGTTTTAAAGTATAGGTTACTTTAGAAAATTATCTTCTGGATATGCATAAAATTTGGTTGGTCACAGCGTGAATACTTTTTATATTGCAATTACAAACATACTAATAAAGTTAACTTCGAATTAAATTACAACTAATAAAACAAATCATTGTAATTCCTGAATTATAACTGTAGATGAGAACTGAAATAAAACCTAGAATCTTTCGAAATTCGAAACCTAGAAATAAATTGTCATATTTTGAGGTGTCTCGGTCTATTTGATTTGTGAAAGAAGAATGCAAAAAGAAGAATGCTGATAAGTGACAGAAGCTTTTGGCAAAATAAAACACATTTTGACATCAAACTTATCGTTAACGCATTTTGTTCCGAAGCTGGATATCATATTTGCTACAGATACGAGCGATAACGTTGTAGGAGCTGCGCTCGTGCATAAATATCACGATGTGAGTAAAAGGTCCTTAGCCTATGCGTTACGATCGTTATTACCAGCTGAAAGGAACGATAGCCAAATAGAAGAGGAAATGTTATCAATCATGTTCGGTGTGAACAATTACCATAGATTTATTCATTTAAGACTTTTCTGTCTGCAAACTTATCATCGTTCCCTATTGTCATTATACGGCGGTTCTAAAACAGGAACACTAACACACAAAGGCAAATAAATACTACCTTGTTGCATTTTGATTACAAAATGGAATATTTACCATTAAAAAAAGACTAGGGCATGTGGATGGTTTGTCCAGACTGATCCGGAACACTGCGAATCATTCAAAGATACAGCAATCGCAGTTTTAATATCAGGAGAATTTTTTTTAAAAATTAATGTGGATTGTGGTACGCAATTACCGGTGTCCCTTCAAGACATAAAACGAAATACGGAAAAGGACAAATTCATTACAGAAATGAAAAGAATACTGTGGAAAGAGAAGTAATTGGGAACAAGATTGATGCGAAACGAGACCAAGACGTGAATCTATACTGTGTTTGTGATAGCGTACTGATGCATTTACAGAGAGTAGTAATACCTGAAACACTGCAAAAGAAAATGTTCAGATAATTCCATGTTGGACATCTTGGGATTTTGAGGATGAAAGTTTTCATGCGTAGCTACGTGTACTGGCCAAAAATGGATAGAGAAATCGGAACCTTAGTGAAAGGATGCAGAGGATGCACGCTGGCGGCAAAATTACCGATGATAAAACGTGAACCTTGGCAAAAGGAAAAGGCTCCGTGGTCCAGACAACACATCGATTTCGCTCGTCCCTTAAACGGTTCCTGCAACTTAGACGTAGTAGTTTGTTTCTCTAAATTGGCAGAAATGTGTAAGTGTAAAGACCAACCTCCTCAGCTGTGACAAATGTTCTACGTGAACTGTTTGTGAGATTTGACGTTCCAGACACAAGTGTGTCTGGCAACGAAACACATTGTGTGTCTTTTGGGTTTAAAAAGTTTTGTAAAACGTTCGCTGTGGAACATATGAATACGGTGCCATACCATCCCAGATCTAACGGACAAGCAGAACGCTTTGTCGATACGTTCAAGAGAGCTCTAAGAAAGTCGCTCTAGAATAGCTCTGAAGAGTATACTGTGCGACACCAAATCCAAACACACCAGCAGGTATGTCAACAGTGGAGCTGATGTTTGCGAGTAAAATAAAATCAGTCTTCGACAAATTACTATCTTGTAGGAAAAGAAAACAATTCAAATGGATATTTCAGCAAGATATTTCAAAATTGGGGAAAATGTATTTGTTAGGGCATATAACGAGGGAAAACAATTTTCAGAAGATGCCCCGATTACCAAACGCATAGGAAAAACGCTATACTTGGTAAAAGGAAGAAAAGGGTATACAAAAGACACACAAACAACTAAAGAAAAGATTCGTCATGAGCGAACGGAGGGAATGGAAGGACCATTTGGATGGCTTTTATGATACTTTTCAAGTACCAATGCCAAGGGATGGAACAACGACATCCAGGATTTTGGAATACATGAATGTTAGCTGACAACTGTTGGATGTTATACAGGGATGAACCTGAGACAAAATACCATAGAAAGTCCAAATCTCAAAGGTTTCAAGTTGTTATGCATTTGAGTTTATTCTAACTTATTTGTACACAATATTTTTAATTTTTTACAATAAAAAGCCATGAAATCATCGTATCTTGTATTCAATATACTTTATATAGATATGCTTTATGTATCCTATGAATTGAAGCAGCAGGTATCATTATCATGAAAATGTGACCTGATAGAGGAAATCGGACTTCAGATTCGTAATCAATATCAAAAATTAACCCAGAAAAGTCATTCAGCAAATATGATTAAAAAGAGTTTCATTTTGCTGACCAGTGTTATTACTAATAGAAGAAATAAAATGACACTCCCTGAGAAAAAAAAAGAATAACTTCAAAGGGGGGATATTATGCGGATAATAGTAATAATGGAACACCCCTCCAACGTGAGGAGAGGTATTTGCTATTTATTATCAATAATGTGACGTAGAAAATCAGGAGTACCATTTGAGTAGTCGCTCATTAGATAGTCGTGTCTTACTTGTCTAACTAATTATACTGCTATACCGGAGTGGGTGTCATAGCAGTCCGACAGAGGATTACGACATTGATAAATCAGTGTAAGAATTTTTACTATTGTATTCGTCTCGGTAATCATCTCCTATTGATGTATGGTGTTATAAAAGACAATAATATATTGGTTCAGATAAAGATTGCTAAAAGTGCTGACGAGCCTTCTATATAGGAATTTCTCTTTCTTTTAAATTCGTCAGCAGCAACTTTCCATTAGCATCCACCTACTAATATAGATGCCTAGAAAAATTTATTATGGGTTAAAAAATAAATTATTTACGTTATTGACAATATATGTTACGTGTTATTATAAAACGACAAATTATTCATGATGAAACTGAAGGAAAATATATTGAAATGAATAAAAGTACATTAATATTTCATGATGCTATTTTTACAATTTCACGTTCTACTTACAAAGGCGTTGATGTTTTTACCCTTATGAGAGGATAATTATATGCCTGTGTGTGTGTTTGTCTCTGTGTATGTGTGAGTGCACCTTTACAATGCTTGATATAAGCTTCCATATATTTTATAACGGTTTTTTACCCTTTGCCTTCATATTTTGTAAACGTGATTCTTTTGTTTTCTTTTTACAGCCAATGTTACCTTTCGGATGTTACAAATACTGGAAATATTGTATTCTTCTCTATTCAGTTGTATCCATTTGTACATTTGCTGAGCTGAGCCGTTTTGATTAATGCAGAATATATTATTTCCTGTGACGCTTTTGTACTGACAGATGTTATACCGACACTATATCCCAACAGCGTGTCATATCCCACACCCGCAGATTCTTTCAGTCATTTCATTCTCCTTCAATTTTCTTAAACCCTCCTTAGAATCTTTGCTGCTCCTGACAAGGCTGTTTTCTACAACGATTCCGTTCTTCTATTGATATGAGTCCTACCACCAAATTTTCTAATTTGTCTAATCTATCGGCAAGGTCTCTGGTATGTAACGACCCGTATATTTACATAATATTTCTGACACATTGTAGATAATTTAGAGTTCAAGAATACCTTCCAAGATCTTAGGATATATCAACATATAAATGTTTATAAAAGCATCATAAATTCTGATACACTTGGGGTTTCTTTATTGCAAATTCACAATACAGTAATGCACAGGAAACAGATGTATTTTCATGCATAATCAATGTTCATGTATTTTATAACAATGGGTATACTCTTCCCTCAACTGTTATTTCTAGCAAAATCGCAGATAGAATATTTTCCACATAATGCTTCATGATGAAGTTCGTTTTCTGTTCACGTAAATATCCAACTAATAGATGTGTATATGAGCATCAAGCAAATTTCTTCGAATTGTGATTCACTAAGCTTCATTGTCTGATCTTGGAATTTTGAGACAGATATTTTCATGCTTAGGTTTGGGTGAATTCTCAGTGCTTAATTTGTAATGTACCTTACATAAGGAACAACATTTTAAGGAAATGAAAAAATGGCGGTGAGCTGGCAGAAACGTTAGCACGCCGGGCGAAAGTTTTAGCTGCATTTCATCTGTCGTTACGTTCTGAGTTCAAATTTCGCCGAGGTCGACTTTGCCTTTCATCATTCAAGGGTCGATAGATTAAGTACCAGTTACGCATTGGTTCGATGTAATCGACTTAATACCTATGTCTGTCCTTGTTTGTCCCCTCTATGTTTAGCCCCTTGTGGGTAATTAAAAAATAGGTATTTCGTCTGCCGCTACGTTCTGAGTTCAAATTCCGCCGAGGTCAACTTTGCCTTCCATCCTTTCGGGGTCGATTACATAAGTATCAGTTACGTACTGGGATCGATGTAATCGACTTAATGCTTTTGTCTCTCCTTGTTTGTCCCCTCTTTGTTTAGCCACTTGAAGGGAATAAAGAAATAAAAATTATACACCCCGCAGAAATATAAGCCACATTTGATTTCTAGTGAAAAATGTAGTTAGAAAAATGTGTCATTCACGTAACTATTGTTTTTAATGAAACACTAACACACACACGCACAGAAGGCGACACAGACACAGACACACACACAAACACACATACACTATCACACGCATATCAATTGATGCTTATTAAATTAATAAAAGAGCAAAACAATACTTAATTATATCCAAGTGTTTGAAATATTTGTCACCAACAATTTTGTTTTGTTTAGAGATATCTTGAAAAATAAGTTAGGAACCATTTATTGCAAAAAGATAATACTGCAAATTATAATGTTAAACACATTCATATCGATCGGTTTGAAACACTGTGCTAGGCTGCATTTATCTGCAGGGTGTAAAAACGTGCATGTTGATAAATATTATCTGCACCACTTCATGCTTAAGCGGGCATCTTTTTGAAGAGAATTGCGCTTCTGGCGACAAACAGATTGACGATAAGCTATTGGCTTTTATTCTTTTGTTGAAATAAATTCACACTCACTCATACATTGTTTTAAAAATGTTACAAGGAAATATTGCAACAAAGTATTAGATATAAAAAATAAAAAAATAAAAACAGAAAGAAAAGTAATGCAAATTCATGCAGCTACGAGAATGAGGCTGTTGGAAGATTCCTATATGATCACCATTGTAAATGAAATAACAAAAGAGAGAAAAACAAGATCTCTACGACGAATCCTGATTATACTATTTGGAGCTCGAGTGTGCTGGAAAACATTACAAGGTGATAACGCAAAAGAAAAGCGTCCGTGTTATGTCCCTTGGTCTACCAATCTACATTTCATTATTTTAGCGACCTCTATATTTGATGGTCGAGCAAACAGTGGCATAGCATGGTATAATATACATCTGAGTACATATGGAAAATGCATAAAATATGTCATTCGTACCCACTGTAAACAGTAAGTATATATACTATATATATATATATATATATATATATATATATATAAATCAAATATAAAATATATATTACAAAGTGGGACAAGAACGCAAAAACACACAAAGAGACGACACAAAAAAACAGACGGGTCACTCGAAGCCTCTAATCTTCAGTCGGAACCGGATCATCTTAGCAATTTCGGCTGTTTAATCTCGATATAACTCCGAACCGGCCAGCCCCAAGAACTAAGCCACAGGCATTAGATTTCTTAGAAAGAGGACGAATGTATACGAAACAAAGACAGGATGCCACACGGATATAAATACAAGAAATAAAAAACAAGAATGGTTAGCAGGACAAACACAACGGGCGTCTTACGACTTTAGACAATTTTTAACTTATCTTGGCTGGCGTATTTGAAAAAAGCCTTTGCGGTAAAAAAGAAAACAAACGTTAACATTGCAGCGGTCAAGCCGAAAAAGACCGGTTTGAATACAGTCACGTGAGAGCACGGAAGAAAGAGAAAGAAATATATATATATATATATATATATATATATATATATTATATATATATATATATATATATATATATATATATATATATATATATATATATATATATATATACATACATATATAGGGAGAGTTCACGGAAAAAACAAAAGCCAAAGACAGCTGGTGTACAAAACAAACAGATGTATTAGTATAACGCTCAGGAATAGAAAACGTCTTTTACGTTTCGAGCCTACGCTCTCTCTCTCTCTCTCTCTCTCTCTCTCTATATATATATATATATATATATATAGAGAGAGAGAGAGAGAGAGAGGAGAAGATTAAGGGAGAAATATGTATATACACGTATGTTTGCATGTATTCTTTTATTCTTTAACATAGTTCAGTCATTTGACTGCAGACATACCGTAGCACCAAGTTAAAGGCATTTAGCCGAAGAACACAACCTTAGGACTTATGTTTTGTGAGCACAGTACTTATTCTATCGATTGTTTTTGCCGAAACGCTAAGGTTCGGAACATAAATGCACCAACATCGGTTGTCAAGCGTTGTTGGTGGGTAGACACACACACACACACACACACACACACACACACACACACATCTCCCGCCCACGTTGCCGCACTTGCCCTTACCTCTCCAACACCACCCTCCTCACTAGCACCCACCATCGACCCTATCCCATCATCCACTCCTTCACCTGCACCTCCAGCAATATTATCTATTGCGTCTCTTGCTCTCTCTGCCATTCCTTGTACATCGGACAAACGGGACGCCGCTTGGCTGACCGGTTCGCGGAACATCTTCGTGACATCCACCTTGCGAACGACACACCGGTCTCACGCCATTTCCGCTCCACCGGTCACTCCTTGCAACACCTATCTGTGTTCGGTTTGTCCTTACACAGAGGCCATCCGGATTCCCGTTTGCGCCGTGAACAGGAATTAATCTTCTCTCTTCGCTCTTATACGCCATTTGGTCTCAACTCTCCCCCTCCTCATCTAACCCCCCTCTCCCCCCTCCTCACCTATCCTTCCCCCCCGACCCCTGCTTCTTCAGTCCTTCATCCTTTCACCCCTACTCCCCTTCCCTTCTTCCCTCTTTCTCCCTCCCTCCTTCCCTCTCCCCCTCTCCCTCTCTCCTCCTTCCCCCCCTCCTCCTCCCCTTCCTTCTCCCCATCCTCTCTCTCCCCCTCCTATCCTACCCTCTCCCCCCTCCTCTCCTCCCCCTCTCCTTCCCCTCCCCTTCTCCTCCCCCTCTTCTCCCCTCCCCTCTTCTCCTCACTACACCACACGACTTTACACATCACATCATATATGATGTGCCATACTAATACATACACCAACTAATACATACTAATACATACTAATACGTACTAATACATACTAATACATACACCAACCCTATACATACACACGTCCAGACCTCTCATACGCACTTATACTCTCTCATACACACACCACACTTATACATACTAATACGTACTAATACATACTAATACATACACCAACCCCATACATACGCACGTCCAGACCTATCCTACGCACTAATACTCTCTCATACACACACACACACACACACACCCTTATACATACTAATACATACTAATACATACACCAACCCTATACATACACACGTCCAGACCTCTCCTACGCACTAATAGCTGGTCATTCAACCCCATTATCAACCCTATTTTCTCCCCTTATTTCGCTCTCGCGTCTCATGTTTGATCTTTGACCTCTGGCCGAAATCAGATCGCCATGTTGATTCGTTAGTTACTGCACGCATTTTTTTTCTCTCCTTCTTTCTGTGTTTTTTTTCTCTCTGTGTATCTTTCTGTTGAAGAGCGTAGGCTCGAAACGTTAAAGACTTGTTTTATTTATATTTCCTGAGCGCCATACTAATACAAATGTTTGTTTGTTTTCCACCTGCCTTCGTCTTTTGTCTATTTTCATAAAGCTTCCCGTTATATATATATAATATATATATATAGAGAGAGAGAGAGAGAGAGAGAGGAGAAGATTAAGGGAGAAATATGTATATACACGTATGTTTGCATGTATTCTTTTATTCTTTAACATAGTTCAGTCATTTGACTGCAGACATACCGTAGCACCAAGTTAAAGGCATTTAGCCGAAGAACACAACCTCAGGACTTATGTTTTGTGAGCACAGTACTTATTCTATCGATTGTTTTTGCCGAAACGCTAAGGTTCGGAACATAAATGCACCAACATCGGTTGTCAAGCGTTGTTGGTGGGTAGACACACACACACACACACACACACACACACACACACACAACACACACACACACACATCTCCCGCCCACGTTGCCGCACTTGCCCTTACCTCTCCAACACCACCCTCCTCACTAGCACCCACCATCGACCCTATCCCATCATCCACTCCTTCACCTGCACCTCCAGCAATATTATCTATTGCGTCTCTTGCTCTCTCTGCCATTCCTTGTACATCGGACAAACGGGACGCCGCTTGGCTGACCGGTTCGCGGAACATCTTCGTGACATCCACCTTGCGAACGACATACCGGTCTCACGCCATTTCCGCTCCACCGGTCACTCCTTGCAACACCTATCTGTGTTCGGTTTGTCCTTACACAGAGGCCATCCGGATTCCCGTTTGCGCCGTGAACAGAAATTAATCTTCTCTCTTCGCTCTTATACGCCATTTGGTCTCAACTCTCCCCCTCCTCATCTAACCCCCTCTCCCCCCTCCTCATCTAACCCCCTCTCCCCCCTCCTCACCTATCCTTCCCCCCCGACCCCTGCTTCTTCAGTCCTTCATCCTTTCACCCCTACTCCCCTTCCCTTCTTCCCTCTTTCTCCCTCCCTCCTTCCCTCTCCCCCTCTCCCCTCTCCCCCTCTCCCTCTCTCCTCCTTCCCCCTCCTCCACCCCTTCCTTCTCCCCATCCTCTCTCTCCCCCTCCTATCCTACCCTCTCCCCCCTCCTCTCATCCCCCTCTCCTTCCCCTCCCCTTCTCCTCCCCCTCTTCTCCCCTCCCCTCTTCTCCTCACTACACCACACGACTTTACACATCACATCATATATGATGTGCCATACTAATACATACACCAACTAATACATACTAATACGTACTAATACATACTAATACATACACCAACCCTATACATACACACGTCCAGACCTCTCATACGCACTTATACTCTCTCATACACACACACACACTTATACATACTAATACGTACTAATACATACTAATACATACACCAACCCCATACATACGCACGTCCAGACCTATCCTACGCACTAATACTCTCTCATACACACACACACACACACACACACCCTTATACATACTAATACATACTAATACATACACCAACCCTATACATACACACGTCCAGACCTCTCCTACGCACTAATAGCTGGTCATTCAACCCTATTATCAACCCTATTATCTCCCCTTATTTCGCTCTCGCGTCTCATGTTTGATCTTTGACCTCTGGCCGAAATCAGATCGCCATGTTGATTCGTTAGTTACTGCACGCATTTTTTTTCTCTCCTTCTTTCTGTGTTTTTTTTCTCTCTGTGTATCTTTCTGTTGAAGAGCGTAGGCTCGAAACGTTAAAGACTTGTTTTATTTATATTTCCTGAGCGCCATACTAATACAATTGTTTGTTTGTTTTCCACCTGCCTTCGTCTTTTGTCTATTTTCATAAAGCTTCCCGTTATATATATATATATATATATAATAGATAATGGTGTAATTGAGACCCAAAGGTGTTAGGTAATGCTGAATAAGTGCTGTAGACAGACAATATTTAAGCTCCAGATTCGGTAATATTGCGAATAAAGGTTTCAACGTTGGTTCTATGTCAGCGTGTGTATATAAGAATTTTTGCGTTATAAGATAAAAAAATTAGGCTGTGTAGATATTAGACCATTTATAGATAGAAGGTCGTAGAGCTGTTTCTAGGGTATTAATTAATAATATCCCTTCATCGGAGACGGTGTGAGACGAAATTTAAGTCATAGTTAGTTTAGATGTGATACAAAATAAAGAGTGAGGTGGAGGA
Source organism: Octopus sinensis (assembly GCF_006345805.1). Classification (NCBI taxonomy): domain Eukaryota; kingdom Metazoa; phylum Mollusca; class Cephalopoda; order Octopoda; family Octopodidae; genus Octopus; species Octopus sinensis. The sequence continues at coordinate 13,122,771 of NC_043012.1, forward strand.
AAGAAAATAGATGTAAGATATGTCTGGGTATTGAAGTTGTAAATCCGTTTTATAGGCATAATGGTATACATGCAATATTCCAATATCTTTCGAGTAAAATCCAAATGTCCAACAGAGTTTAATATGAATCCTTCCAAATATAGAGTTTATAAGCAATGAAAGATTCCCTTATGAGTGAGATCCAGCAGGTTTTTAAACTTGGTCATTCCCAGTAGGGAATATAAATACAGTGTTGCAGAGTCAAAGATTTGTATTTAAAATCACCTAGAAATAGGGAGTGTATTAGTCTGGTCAAATTGAAAACAGGAAGAGAGGAATGAAATAAAGAGAAAAGAAAGGGGAAAAAGAGGAGAGAAAGAAAAAATGAAAGAGAAAGGAGAGAGAAGATTAGTAAAAATATTGAAATAATAAAAAAAAAAATAAAGAATAAAAACCCTGAAGATAGGAATAAAGGAAATAAAGAAAAAAGAAAAATTATGATATAGATCAGTCAGTGGTCAGTGGAGCTGATTTGAAAGTAGGAGTGGGGATAGAGAGAGAAAGGTATTATAGTGTAAAAGATAGGGGAATGTAAGAGGTGAAGGAATGACCAATGTGTAGTAGTATAGTCTAATTGTGGGGCAAAGATATGTTCCTTAATTCTTCTGCCACACAATTAGAACATACTACTACATATTGGTCATTCCTTTACCTCTTAACCCCACCCATATTCCTCTGTATTTTACACTATAATACCTTGCTGTCAATCTGCTTGCGAGAACTGTTTAATGTCTCATTTGTTACCTGTTTTATTCGACTGCAACATCATTCCAAACTATGTGGTATTATACGAAATTTAGAAACGTTCATAAGTTTTCTTATGATAAAATTTGTGTATTATATCTTAAGCGTCAATTTATATTGTAACTAATCGTTTGCTTTCAACCTGATTGTGAAATAACCAGGCTTGTTCAAATATAACAGTAAGAGGTTTTCTTTGTTAGGGTACGAAGTTGATTGTATTTCAATTAAAAGAATCATTTTTATTTTAATATTGCGTTTTCCATTGTTCTATAAATAAATCCATATCGATTTCCTTTCACGATAGGAGAGACACGGATGGGGTAGAAACCAACTTTTCAGTCAAATCCATATCTTGAAAAGCGTACTGAGATCTGAACACGAATCCATTTAAACAGCAAATTTGGAATTTACAATTCTACTTCGTTTAGAAGAAAAAATTTCATATTAGAAATCATATCAGGATTATGCCAAAAGGATGTTTCTGTATTTTCCATTGTTTTTAATAATTAATTCTAATTCTTTTACAATAAGAATTAAAATCTGCTATAATTGAATAAATTAGATAAGACATGCTAATTTGAAATTTTCTAAAAATAAGCTGAAGGATATTTCGGAATCTACAATACAAGGAAATTACATAAAGACTCCTATGACAAGCTTCCAGCGCCAATTATATATGCAATTCTCTATGTAACAACTGAAATCGGCTGGGATCAGGTTATTGCTTGCAAACTCTTCAATAATTAACAGAGTGAATAATATATCGAGAATGCCTTAAGAAAGAAGGAATCCTTTTGACTTCGAAAATAAAAATGCTTCCGGAAGGGAGTTGATAAACAAATTCATAAAGAGGGTTGTCCAGTGCTAACATCTTTTATCATGGGTAACTTTAACTCGTTAGTTCTGGTATTAAGGTCCTAGGAATTTGCGGTTATATGTAATGCTGAAATAATCTTGTTCATGAATAAAGATTTTGACATACACGTGTCTAATTTAGGAGTAAACCTATTCTCATACATTGGCCATTGAACATGAATAGGAGTTAATATAAAGTGAGGTGCTTGCCTAATCACTATTATTTCATCTACAAGCAAATAACCCACGAGGTAGATTTCAACTGGAAGCCCAAATCTAGGAAACAAATTCCTGAAGTTTATTTATTCTGATATAAAATTTCAGCGCTGATTCCCTACAATTTTATGAGTTAAAAACGAATACGTTTGTAATTATCATATCTGATTGACACATTCATGAAGTATGTATGAACCGTAATAAAATGACGAAATTTTATTGATAATAATTTAAATCACATATTAACTGACAAGTCAGTGTTATGTAATATGTAAATGACAAGAAAGGTAGCGTAATTAATCAAATACATCGCAGTTTTTATTCACCTTGTTCGACATTTTCGGTTCAAAGTCAGATAGTGTCAATTATCTATTTACTTTTATTTATCTTTTATTTTACTTCAAAAATAAGAAACTAGAGTTAGTGAGAGTTAAATCAACTAAACGCATCAAATTTTATGACAATGTTTGAATTCAATACTTTAGTAAATTTCGACAACTTCACTTGACTAAGGTAATTAAGGTTAGCGATCATGATGGGTTACTTATAATCAAGATGGCATAATAAGTATAACCGAAGACAAATAATGTTTCATTAACTACTTTTGTCATGAAGCATTTCTATTCGGTATTCTCGTTAGTCTCTTCCGTGGCGATAATACAAGGATCACTGATATAATGGAATCGAATCAGCAGACTACTTTGGATTTATAGAACTGAACAACACCAGATAGAGTATGTTATTCTATATTTTCTTTCCATTTTGAATTCAAAATCCTTTGAGGTTTGTAATATTTCCGTACGTTACCTTTGGTTTAATAAATGTGCTCGCTTGCCACATATTAAATAAAATCTCTTGACAAGCAACGCTTTTAAACGTAGATTGTGGCAAAGAACGGACGTTTAAACATCACAGTATTACATTTCTCCCAAATTAGCGAATATTGATTAATTAGCGTGTCTAAACAACAGATATCAAAACTTTGTTGTCTCTTCTCGTATAATAAAATTCATAAAAAATTATCAACTGTGCATTACATGTTTGAAATATAAACTTGTAACGGTCTAAAAAATAGAATCACTGATTAACCGAGCGTAAAATTGTTTTACCGGATAACAAAAATATGTAGTTACTTTAACAGCAAAATGTGAAGTAAGCAGCAGGCGAGTTACTTTTATGCTGTCGAAATCTATAGTAACAAAGTAAGGGGAATGGATTATCGGAAAAATATTATCAGTGATTTACTGCAGAAATTTTGTGATGATGTATCAAAGAGAAAGATCAATTATATATCCGATTGCATGCTTCTACCACGTTCTTAGGTAAATATTCAAATTATATACTCATAAATAAAAGTAGAGAAATCATTTGAAATTTGCCGTTGAGCGATGCGGTCTTCGTCCCAGTGGGAGAAGTCCGAAACGTGGTCTTTGCTATTCGTAAGACCCGCAGAAGAGAAAGTAGGTCAACCCCCGACACCGAGTGCATCGACGGATGGATGAATGCGCATCCAGGCTCAGTGGTTGCGTAGGAATTCGGGGTCAAGAAACAGAAAGAAAGAGTGAGAGAGCACAACACGGGTCGCCACCACCCCTGCCGGAGCCTCGTGGAGCTTTAGGTGTTTTCGCTCAATAAAAGCACACAACGCCCAGACAGGGAATCGAAACCGCGATCCTCCGACCGTGAGTCCGCTGCCCTAACCACTGGGCCATTTCGCCTCCACTGTCGTTGCTGTTATTCAAACACATATCTTGCTTTGTTTTAGAGGTATCACTGAAGACTTCCGTTTCATGTAAGGTATATAAAGGAAGTCGTTCAGTAGAACATATTCTTTAAAACCGAATACGTACAGAAAACGTCGAACAGCTCACTAGGAGCTAGCTAATATTCATTTACTTTTCCCATTCTTCGTGTACTCCACTAAAATCTCCCTGTTGCGATGTTAATACAGACGATGGTAAGAACAATACATCTACGTTTAGGCTGAGGAAGACACTGAAAATATAGGTGACCTACGTTTGGTCATAATGTCTTGTCGCTGTCCAAGTAAAAATTTTAGACTCACTACCTGATCGATTCAAGCGTAAAAGTTACAGAAGACGATTTCAAATTTTGTGTCATCATAAGAGTAATATTTTTTTTCAGTTGATGAATATGATTTATATATCGAACCATAGTACAACTCTTGCATTAATTTTATTAATAACAAATGCAATAATATTGATATTTACCCGGCTGCTTTGATAAGAGAACACTTAGGCATAAAACTATTTACTGGTTGAACCAAATCGATATCTGTGTCGCTAACGTATTTGATATCTAATTTATATAATAACTATCATGTATAATATACATAATGCACTAGTTTTAATCAATTGAGGCTCTGAAATTATACAGTAAGGTGGCAGAAGATAAAATGCATTTCAAGTGCATTTACCTTTGATCTTCGTAACTCTTTATTACGTGAAAAAAAATTCTTTCACTCAGAATCGTTATTATAGTCAGTAAATCAGCAAAAAATATTGTTGTTATTAGAACTGAAGCATCATGGACAAGCAAGGATTATTATTGTCTTCTGTAAATTCCTGACATCATAGGCTTCGTTTATCCACCCACAATAGTTGTTTTGCTTCCATTAGATAACATGTGTCGACAATCGACAGACGATCGGTACACGTAGTTTACACCAAGAATTCCAAACTTTAAAAAAAGTATTACACATTTCATCGCGGGATATTTATATTCTTCTGTTTTTCATTCTTTGACTCGTTTCAGTCATCTTCATTATGGCGGTGTTATGCTCCACCTTAAAATGGTTTAGTCGAAGAAATTGACCCCATGATTTATTCTTTGTAAGTCTAGTACATATTCTATCGGTCTATTTTGCCGACCCGCTAAGGTGCTAGTAAATAAACAGACCAACGTCGGTGGTCAAACGATGATGGGAGTCAAATACAGACGCATACACAGAAATATATACGAGCTTCTTTCCGTCTACCAAATTCAGCTATAACGCTTTAGTTGACCCTAAGCTATAGTAGAAGACAGTTATCGAAGGTGCCACACAGTGGGACTGAACCTGGAACCATATGGAGGTGTGACGACGTTCTCGGGAAGAATTTGGGCGTCGACGAGGATCACGTGACCGGTCTGTTCAGAAGAACTTTCGGGCCGGGACCTATGGACAATCAACAAAGATCTCTGGCCTGGCAGTGCTATTGAGTGGCATTATCCGTTCGGGATAAGCTCTACAGGCACAGTTCGAGACACACTAGACTGACTTGCCCGAGATGCGGTCAGAGCGATGAAGCCATTCTGCACGCACTCGTGCAGTGTCCGACTATTTCGCACCTGTGGGCTTATGCCGAACGGCTGCTGTTACGTGCGGGCGACGAAACCCATGATCCTGTAATCGTAAAAAGAGTAAGAAAGAGAGTACTTTGTGTTTATCATGTGTTTATTACCTCCTGAGGTTACCGTGGTCTTTTCCGTAGGTTTTTCTTTCCACTCATGAACCTAATCTTGCTTCTTACGTTTTAAAACTTTCTTCTGTAATACACGATCCCATTTGATAGCCTTTTATTTTTTCCCTACCCCTTTTGATCGGAATTTTACATTTTTTCTCTTTTTTACCTTTTTCTTTTCCATTTTCGAAAAGAAAAGCTCTACGTTTGTATTTGTCTCCTCTGTGTTCAGCCCTGTGGGGCCAATAAAGTTATCGATCGATCGATCTATCCATCCATCCATCCATCCATCCATCCATCCATTTATCTATCTATCTATATGTCTGTCTGTCTGTCTGTCTGTCTGTCTGTCTGTCTATCTATCTATCTATCTGTCTGTCTGTCTGTCTGTCTGTCTGTCGGTCTGTCGGTCTGTCGGTCTGTCTGTCTGTCTGCCTGCCTGTCTGTCTATCTATCTATCTATCTATCTATCTATATCTATATCTACGTACATTATATATTGGATTGGCAAGAAGGCAATTTCGATTTTTGTAATAATTTCCTATGTTATTTTTCCGCAAAAGTGAGAATGCTGCTGATACTCATAAAGAGATATGTCAAGTTTATAGTACTGATTGCTTAACAGAACGCGCATCTCAGAAATGGTTTTAAAAATTCATTTCTGGCGATTTGTTTCACTCAAAGATGACCAACGATCTGGTTGACCTACTGAAGTTGATGACCGAATCAGAGCCATAAATTAATCTGATTGTCATTTAACTGTGGCATAGATTGCAGAGGGGTTAAATGTATCACACACAATAATTGAGAATCGTTTGCAATGTCCTCGACTCGTTTAGAAGCTCGATATTTGGATTCCACATAAATTGAAAGAGATTCACTTTGCATAACGAATCAATATTTGCGATATGCGTCTCAATCGCAATAAAATAGACCTTGCTTTGAAACGAATCAACAGTAGTGATGACAAATGGATGGTCTACAATAACATCAATCGATAACGATAATGATCCAAGCAAAATGAACCAGTATAAATCGCATGGAAATCTGAATTGCATCAAAAAAAGTCATGTTCTCAATTTGGTGGGATTACAAAGGTGTTGCATATCTTGAGCTGCTTCCAAGGAACCAAACCATCAATTCCCATGTTTACTGTCAACAACGAATGAATCTGGAGTAAGTAATCAAAGAAACACGACCGGAATTGGCAAATCCTAAAATAATCGTGTTCCACCATGACAACACTAGACCACACACATCCTTCTTAACACGTGAAAAATTATTGGAGCTTGGTTGGGAAGTGAAGTCACATCCACTATATAGCCATTACCTTGCCCGCATCAGATTACCAATTACTATGAAGTTTGCAAAATTCTTTGAATTGTAATCTTCAATAATGATGACCTGAAATCTCACTTCAATTTTTGGCTAACGACCAAACGTTTTTTGAGCGCGGAATCATGCAATTTCCGGAAAGGCAGCAAAAGATAGTCGAACAAAATGGAAAGTATATAATTGTTTAAAGTACATTCTTTGTATGAAAAAAAAAATGACTTTCATTTCACACTAAAAAACCAAATTACTTTCTTGCGAACACAACAGACACACACAGAGTCACATACACACACACACACATACACACACATACACACACACACACAAACACACACAAACACACACACACACATATATATATGCAAGTCTGTTTGCGTGGTATGTAGTCTCTATTTGATTTTCGTCGCCAGGTTTATGACTTTACGCTTTTAGAATGATTTAAATGTTGGTAGTTAAATTTTTATATATTGTCACTTTACTATTATTCCGCCGTAAATTTACTCCAGTGAACTGCAAGATGAAACCTTTTTGAAACAGAACAGGTATAGTCGATTTTCTGCTATTGTGATCGGCGTGTTATGTGCATGTACAACAATGAAATACAGGAAATTCAACACTTTCCTAGGACGTGAATGTAACTGTAAGATGGCGTATACGTTGGAGGAGTTCGGAATTTTCCTTGTAAATTCCCTTCCAGTTCTAGTGAAGAATGAATCTGAGAGGTGAAGTTTCGGATTGAACATAAGAGTGTTTGACTTCGGCAATATGAGAGTGCATATCGTAAAACTCCTGATGACGTAATAAATCCTTGAATGAAACTCAAATTCATATTGAATGGAACTAATGTTCCAAATGTCGTGAAAACAAATGTCTGTTTTGAATCTAGTCTATTACTGACAGATCTATTATCGACTCTGACGAGAAGGACTCAGCGAGCGAACCCGCGAGTGAACCAGTAAGTTCGAAAATGGCAGCTAAATCTTGTTTCAAACACCACCTTAAAACTTAAGGTAGATTTATATTTGTAATCCTCCCTAAACAAAGATTAGATATATTTACCATAGGTACCTGAGAATTAAATAATCTACATCAGTATGAGGGGTAAACAAAAATAGGTAGAAGCATATACAAAACCATGTTATGCTTAAAAAGACTTTAGATTTCATAGGAAAGGGACAAGGAACAATATCATTAACAAATATATGATCTACTTAGACACTAGGCAAAATATTTGGTTTGGGACTAAAAACAAAAACCGGAATGTAAATTGTCTAACTAAATTCAGCTAAATATTTCGTGAAAGGGATGCTGTTAAAATTCTGCTAATACTGCGTTATAGTGTAATTTAATTGATTTGCAATTTATATTATTAGCTCATTGTATTGTGAAATAATGGTTATAGAATACATTAAATCATTTTTCGACTTTCTATCGCATGAAAGCTTTCAGGACATCATAATAGAAATCTGTAGTCAGTCTGTCACTCACATATGTAGAGCTGAGAATTATCGAAAATAAAACAGGCTCAAATTATATAAACGTATTATATAGTATTATATGAACACATATAGTAGTCAGGGATAAATGAAGATTAAATTCAACAATTTGAAGATATTTTAGAAGGAATATCAAATTGCAACCGCGATTTTATTCCACAAATACACCGTTTGAATTGTTCACTAAGACTTGCTACATTTAAAGTACATCATATCGTCTTTCTTGATATCATGTGGAATGCGACTTTAGCACTGAATTTTTATTAATCTAATTTTATTATTTCTATTCTCGTGTTTTTTTTCCTTTTAATTCGGAACCATACTTTGCATGGACATAAAATGTCACAGGGAAATATATATCATTCAAATTTTCTCAACTTCATTAACTGCCAAGTAAACATGTGTTGTTTGCCAAGAAATCCCAATGAATAAGGTTAAAAATAATTTTTGTCACGGAAAATTTTAAAATGTTCCATCGATATTTTCCCAAAGAAATGAAGCTGCAATTAACAAGAAATAGCTTTGATTCAAATTAGTTATATTTAACTGTCCCGTGCCTTTCAAGATTTAATTCCTAATTCACAAACACATTCAGGCTCAAGTAAAAATATTCTGATTAGAGATGAGTCCGTTATGCATGCTATTTTTTTAATTTATTTCAGCAACAAAGCCAAGTATGATGAATGGCAAAAATTGAATGAACTATCCTTAAAATTAACTATTATTGTTTGCATGTTTGTAATTAATTTAAGAAATAAATTGTCGCCTTTTCAAGCCTAACCAGGCTCATGGGCCCGGTTTCCTGGTTTCTGTGACGTATGTGTCCCCCCCCCCGCAGCTGGACGGAACGCCAGTCCATCGCAGCGTTACTCAAGAAGTAGGAATAGAGAGAAAATTGTGTCGAAAGAGTACAACTGGGGTCGCCACCACCCCCTAGGAGCCTCGTGGAGGTTTTAGGTGTTTCCGCTCAATAAACACACACAACGCCCGGTTTGGGAATCGAAACCGCGGTCCTCTAACCGCGTGTCTGCTGCCCTAACCACTGGGCTATTGCGCCAGTACGCCAGTTTAAGAAATAATGTATTACATGTATTATAAATGTATTACATGTATTATAAATGTATTACATAGCATTAAAATATGTATTAGCTTGAACTAGAATAATATTTTCACAACTATTCTGCTTCCCAAAATTTAATTGCCCGAAATATATTGCCCGAAACATTTGAACTTCAACTGAAATCATACAGGTAAAATAGTAATTATCTTTCAGAGTAAACTGATATTTATGCCAACTGGTCAAACTCAGGTTAAATATTATATCCTGCTCTTTTGCTACTATGTGTATTTTCTATTTTCTAGAACAGTAATGAATCAGGCTGATTACAAAAGAACTGCACTTGTTACGTGCGGAGTAAGTTTAGGAAACCAAACATGAAGAAGAAAATTTGACTCAAAATCTAAGATTATTTATAACACTAGAGACCTTGTAATACTCAAAAGAGCCACGATTAGTCAATAAAAAAGTGAATTGTCAAAATCTTACATTTAAAGAGCTGGCTGATACATATATTATATGCCTATACTATTTACTTTCGTTTGTATTGATTTACATTTTAAATACCACCATTTCCCCTCTTTCCAAATATATCGACAATGTTAATTACCGTTCCACTGTTGATAGAATGGCTGTTATACAGGGGGGAGGGTACCTATTTCATAGAGATCAAATCGATGAAAGTCAAATTGTTTCCAACAGTGCACGATACAACAAATTAAGCCAAAGCTTTTAATGTGATCTAACGTTCTGTAACACTATGGCATTCATACAGTTAATTATAATTTTTCAGACTTCGTCGCTTAGGCATAAGTTGTAAATTGCTGGAATAAAATATTCGGTTTTGGCATGTTAAATATTCACTGATAATAGATATGGGGGGTAATATTTGTAAATAGCAGAAAGATGAAAGGTGTGAAATATAGATAATTTATGGCAAGCAAAAGTTGATACTGCAAAGTGTACGGAATTTGATTGTCATGAGTTATTCTGAAACATGGTAGTATCAAGAATGATACACCAATATTAGGAAACTATCATCAATTATATTCACTATCAATAAGTACAAGTTTCACATCTTGAGTGATTCCGTTGCTTTACATTTGTGATGTTTATTATTTTAAGCAGTCCAGAGAGTCGACTGTCCTAAGGTTTCTTCACTTTCTCTGTCTCTGCATACACAGATACACACACACACGCACACATATCACGCGTGTGTGAGCGTGTGTGTAATATTCAACTTAATCAAAGGAAGCTACAATTCCTAATATCTCAGTGATTCAGAGAAGTCGTATCAAATATCATGTTTCATGTATTTGGTGGTCTCATTTATGGCAGGAAATTATTTCCAATCCTCACAATCGATGCCAGTGCTCCTACAGAACCTATACAATGTCCCCTCAAAACACACGTACTCATGCTTATTATTATGATTTTCAAATGCTTAACAGTGGTTCGTCTGTCTTCACATTTTGTGTTCAAATTCTGATTTGGATAACTTGATGAATTAAGTACCGTGAAGCGTTGGTGTCGATGTAATCGACTAGTCTCCTCTTCTCAAATTTCAGGCTTGCTTCCATAGTAGAATGATTATAATTATTATTATTATTATTATTATTATTATTATTATTATTATTATTATCATTATCGCGTTCTGAATTCAAATGTCGCCGAGGTTGAGTTTGCCTTTCATCCTCCAGGTTCGATAAATTAAGCAACTGTTACGCGCTGGGATTGACGTAATCAAACTGGTCCCCTCCCCAAAAATGTCAGTCCTAGTGTTTTTACCAGGAAAGATTATAAACAAACCAATCGCAAACGTAATGTGTTCACAGTGAGCAAACGTTTCGTCCCTGATATGCTAACACCGTCTCTAAAATCGACATTAAAACGACGACGCCGTGGAGATCTCATTCTTGCTCACAACATTATAAGCGGAAAATGTAACCTCTCGAAAGAGCTGTTCTTCACTCCTGCTCCAGAGCGTCGGCTGCGGGGTCATTCCGAAAAGTTCTATCTGCGACGATTTCATCTCAATCGAAGGAGAGGGGCTTTCTCCGTCCGGGTTGCGGATCTGTGGAATAAGCTGCCAGACGAGATGGTGAAGATGCCGACGACCGCTCCGTTCAAAGTCTCCCTTGACCTCAAGTTGTCTGAACTCTTTACATGAACACCACCCTGTACATAACTCCATGTCCCCCCTACATGGGCTTACTTTTTGCTTTTTGAGCCAAAAAATTAACTAACTAACTAACTAACTGCACAATCTGCCACACACAAAACTGATGTATTTGACTGAAGAAGAAAACTCATCGTCCAATCCAAAGCACAATCTCTCGATCGTGAGTGCAACGTTCAAACCATTTGCGTATGGTCATATATATATATATATATATATATATATATATATTATATATATATATACTTGATTCAGCCATTTGACTGCGACCATGCTGGAGTACGGCCTTCTATTCGAAAAAACATACTCCAGAACTTATTTTTGTAAGGCTGTTGATCTCTTAAGCCGAAACGCTAAGATACGGGGGCTTAAATGCATTAGAATTGGTTGTGAAGCGATAGTGTGCACAAAAACAGGAGCATACTACGCACACGCTCAAGAAACAATAGTTAATAAACTCAGTATATATTTTCTTATGGGGTACCAAGACTTTGATGCGATATAAACAACTCTGACATCATTTTATAACACGTTTGAATTGTTTTCATCTCCTGATAACATTATTAGCTCACAAAATAAAATATTTACTGTATTTGTTAAGTAATGTTTTCCTTTCACCAGATGGAGGACCCTTTTTTGTTGTTTATCTTGCCATCACGGGATAATACACTATATATATATATGTATATCTATATGTATATATATACAGAGAGAGAAAGTGAGGGAGAAAGAAAGGGAGAGAGAGAGAGATCTGTGTGTATGCATGTGTGTGTAAAAATATGAATATATATATATATATATATATATATATATATATATATATATATATATATATCAGTGGTTACATAAAAATATATATTATGTATTACAAGTGTGTTTATGTGGGTGTATGTGTTGAGTGGGTGTCTTCTTCTGTGTAAGAAATATACTGCAGATGAAACGCTCAGACACAGGTTTTACATCAATCAATGGATCAAACACGGGGATAAAAACAATACCCTTGGGGGTACGATTTATGCAATCGCTCTTCTCATATTCATGTTTGTGCGTGTACATATATATATGTATATATATATATATGTATATAATATATATATATGTATATATATATATATACATTTGTGTGTGTGTGTGTGTGTGCATGTGTGTGTGTGTTTCAAAATGTGTGACCGCGGCTGTATCGTTGGCGATTTTCTTTCTTTCTTTCTCCGCCTTCCCTTCCTTAGATTCTTTCCTTTTCCTATGTTTCTGACGAAGAGCTCCGCTCGAAACGTTAAATACTCCTTCTTTCTTTCATTTACTGAGCGTCCAATAACAATAACACTATACTCGTTCAACGTCCTCGCATTGTTGTGTTTTCTCTTTGTTCATGTTTGGATTAACTATATATATATACATCCATGTTTATATATACACATGCATGCATATATATATACATACATACATACACACACACACACACACACACACACACACACACACACACACATATATATATATATATATATATATATGCCCGTGGGCATATGGTGTAGTGTTTAAGAGCTCGGGCTACTAACCCAAGATTCCGAGTTCGTTCCTAAGCAATGACCTGAATAATGACAATAAGAACCCCGAATGAGAAACCTGGTTCGAAATTTCTCCAAGACACCTGAGGAAGGCTGGAGGTTATATCAGCCGAAACGTTGATGAAGACAAATATCCGTCAAATGTAAATAATGTATTTAAGGTACATAATACCTCATCTCTTAAATATAGAATTGTAATATTGTTATTGTGACCGAACACAATTCGCGGTCGTTGCCGTTTGAATACACTTACATTCATATATCAGAAATACCTTAGGAGAATGTCTTGATGTTATAATCACATCATTTTTTCTCTCTATGTCCGGAAGTCAATATATGGTCACTAAGCAGTCCGGATCCTCTGAAAATTTAATTATTAACCATTTAACATCTGTTACTGGAGCATAATTCGATTACGGAACCACCTGAGGGTTATGAGTGTATGCATGTATGCATGTAAGCATGGTTATGAGAACGTAAATATATATATATATGTATAATGTTATATATATATATATATATATATACATACGTAACATTATAACTATGTCTTTTTGTGTGTGCGTGTCTATATACATGCATATATATATTATATATATATATATTATATATATATATATAGAGAGAGAGAGAGAGAGAGAGAGAGAGAGATGTGGGGGAAAAGAGACAGAGAGACAGAGAGAGTCGGAGATAGAGACAGAGGGTGAGAGAAAGAGGGAGACAGAGAGGAATTGGAAAATATATGTTCTTGTTTGTTTCCGTGTGAATGTATTTACGTGTGTATATACCTATGTATGTCTTATCCATATATTGATTTATGTTTGAGAATGATGATTAATTGAGGTAATTAAGTTTTCATAGCAACTACTCCACATTCAATTGGCAACTAGCCATTGTTTAACTACGGCGACATAAACATACATGTATGATTTAGCCACGACATGCCGCACCCCCCCCCCCCATCAACTTATTTGCTAAGTGAAATCGAAGTCTACAACGAAGCGAAGTTACCGATAACTTCTCACCTATTGCAATGCTTTTGTAGTAACGTGAGGGAGTAGCACGTTTTTATTTCTTTTTCTTCTCTTGTTAATTTGAAAAATTTAAACTGAAGGTTTAGCTAATATTTTTTTTTTTTTTATTTTTTATATTTTCTCGGTTACATACCGATTTCTTTATTACCGACAAGGGGCTAAACATAGAGGGGACAAACAAGGACAGACATAGGCATTAAGTCGATTACCTCGATCCCAGTGCATAACTGGTACTTAATTTATCGACCTCGAAAGGATGAAAGGCAAAGTCGACCTCGGCTGAATTTGAACTCAGAACGTAGCGGCAGACGAAAAACCGCTAAGCATTTCGCCCGGCGTCCTAACGATTCTGCCAACTCACCGCCGGTCTTAGCGTATTTTACGACATACTACACGCTACACATAATGAATGTGCATTACAATATGTAATATATGCCTGGCATCGCGTATAGGACTCGCCGCGATGTTCATTTATATGCCGTCGAATACGACATTCGTTTATATGCCATGAAATACGATGATATATCACGAGAATCATAATTTGTTTTTTACACCTTTGAAATGTAAAAGGCTTAGTAGAAATGGTTGTGATTTAAAAAAATATAGAATGAAAAACTGAAGTACCAGAGAAAATATTGTTCGACGCTCACCCTTGATACTTGGAGTATTTTATAGAAATAAATTTTAACACAAATTATATAGCCTATTTATAAGCAAGCACAAATGTATATAATTGCCGGTTTAGGATACCTTGTGCTAGAGATGGTGCTTTAGAATAAACTTTTTATCTTCTATACAGACTTGAAAACAGAGCACTCTGCACTATGAATCAAGGATGTATAGTTAGTTTGAATGAATTTTTATTGTACATTATAAATCCTGCCGGGGTCAATATTTCTTTCATATTTCGGAGCAATAAAAAATATTGGATTTCATACTTTCGTAATTCGTTGGTGAATATATGCGCGCGTGTGTGTGTGTGCGTGTATGTGCGTGAAATTATTCTATGTACACACACACTCACCACACACACACACACACACACACACACACACACACACAACACACACACACACACACACACACACACACACGCATATATATATATATATATATATAAAGTCCAGCAGGATATAAAACTTCTAAGTCAATCAACACCTGTATCGTAAATAATTAGCGTTGGTCCTTAAAATTGCTGTTCATGGGTCAATATTGGAAACTATTCATAATTTCAATATTTATACATGATAAGGCTGCGAGCTGGCAGAAAAGTTGGAACACCGTGCGAAATGCTTAGCCGTATTTCGTCTACTGTTACGTTCTGAGTTCAAATTCTGCCGAGGTCGACTTTGCCTTTCATCCTTTCGGAGTCGATAAATTAAATACCAGTTACGCACTGAGGTCGATATAATCGACTTAATCCGTTTGTCTCTCCTTGTTTGTCCTCTCTGTGTTAATTAGCCCCTTGTGGGTAGTAAAGAAATAAAAATAGGTATTTCGTCTGTCTTTATGTTCTGAGTTCAAATTCCGCCGAGGTCGACTTTGCCTTTCATCATTTCGGAATCGATAAATTAAGTACCAGTTGCATACTGGTGTCGATCTAATCGGCTGGCCCCATCCCCCCAAATTTCGGGCTGTGTGACGTGTAGAAAAGGATATATATTGATATCAAGTACACGTAAATTCGATTGTTTTCCATACGCAGAAATGCCCTAACATACCGGGATGCACCACACGGTATAGGATTTCAGACGTTCGTAATTAGTTGGTGAATATATATATATATATATATATGTGTGTGCGAGTGTGTGTGTGTATGTGTGTGTGAAATTATTATATGTACACAAACACACACACACACGCATATATATATATATATATATATATATAGGCCAGCAGGATAAAACTTCTAAGTCACTCTACACATATATTGTAAAAGTTATAATAAACTTATACTGTACAATATCATTGAGAAATTCAGTTTGATGTGAATATTTTATATATATATATATAGAACTTTCCACAGAAAAAAAAGCATTAGTATATATGTGTGCGTATATATACATATATATGTGTGTGTGTATATATATATATCTGTGTGTGTGTGTGTGTGTGTGTGTTAAGAAATAGATTTGTTTCAACTCGTAGCACAAATGCAGGGATTATTCAGTTACATTGATCTCAGTATGTACCTGGTACTTATTCTATCGAGCCCGACAGGATGAAAAGCAAGGTCGACCTCGGTGGTATTCCAACTTAGAGCAGAAAACATAGACGTACTATCGCTAAGCATTTATTCCGACGCGGTAAATATTCTACCACCTCACCACATATAACAAATATACCAACGCGCTAGTTACAACCGGGAATTGAAACCGCGACATGCACTCATCCTCACAACCCGCTGTATCTAATAAATAATAACCATTCACTAGTATAAGGTAGCGCCGCCGAACTGCCCTGCCGCGCAATTATTACCGGCAGGTACCTAATTTTTTTCTTTCGATTATTTTCTCTTCGAAATTTAAGAAAGTTAACATGAAAAACCACAAACATGCATCCTACATCTCTACCGATATTCGTCGTTGATAAACAAGAAGAAATTCTAAAACATAAACAAAAATGTGAAACGTCACTTACCTCGGCTATACAAAGAATTGTAATATTAGTAGAAGTTTGATTCCTTTGAACAGTAAAATATTGTCAGTAGTGTCCTGTTAGTTATACGGCACAGTAATAACAGCTGATTTATACAGAGCGAAATAGACAGAGCGCAGAAGAGACACCAAACGTAAAACGTAAAGGGATACACGAGCGAAGAAGAGAAAATGATACGAAGACAGAGTGGCTGATGGAGAGAGAAGAGACAGCGCGGGAACGAGGAGAAGATGAGAGTAAGAGAGTGAGTCCGAGCCTCTCCTTATCGCATAATCGTCTGATTCGCAGAAATATACAACGATGCTATGTATAATATTGGTATAGTGGTCTATATGTACGTATGTATGGATGTATGTATATACATATATATCATATATATATATATATATATATATATATATATATATATATATTTATGTATGTATATAAATATATATTATGTATGTATATATATATATTTATGTATGTATATATATATATATATATATTTATTATGCATACATGTATGTCTCTATATGTATGTTTGTATTTGCATATTGTGTCTCTAAGTGAAGACAGCCATACACAGAAGGAAATATACTGAGGAACTGTATAAAGAATATGTGCGTCTTAGTGGTGTGTGTATGTGTGTGTGTGCGTGAGTGTATCGGCCCGTTTATGACATATATTTATTTTAATCTTTATATCTGTATGTTCTACACATTTTTTTATTTGGCTTAAATACGAATATCAGGTGTGAGCGAAATTATACATTCTTATACATACGTAAAGTATATTCATACATACATACTTACAAATATACATACATATATATGCATATACATGTACGTATACTCTCCATATATATATGGAGAGTTTATGAAAAAAACAAAAGACGTAGACAGGTGGTGTACAAAACAAATTGATGTATTAGTATAACACACACACACACACACATATATATATATATATACATAAACACAGAATGACGATAGATAGGTAGATAGAGAGAGAGAGAGAAAGAAGAAGAAGAAGAAGAAGAAGAAGAAGAAGAAGAAGAAGAAGAAGAAGAAGAAGAAGAAGAAGAAGAAGAAGAAGAAGAGAAGAAGAAGAAGAAGAAGAAAGAAGAAGAAGAAGAAGAAGAAGAAGAAGGGAGGGAGCTAGGTTGGTAGAGAGAGAGCAAGATAAATGTAGCAAAAGAACGAAGGAAAAAATTTCTGAAAGAATGAAAGGAACAATGATTCTGCGCTTAAGTGTTCGCGTGTGTGCTTATGTGTGTGTGTGTGTGTGTGTGTCTGCGTGCGTGTGTGTGCGTTTGTGTGTATGTGTACGTAAGCGTGCGTCTGTGTGAGCGTGTATGTATGTGTGTGTGTGCGTGTGCCTGTGTGTGTGCACGCTTATCTGACATACACTATATGCTGTACAAGTATTAATCATTTATTTTTTGCACACCATATTCTCGGAAGATTATATCAGATCAAACTTAATGAACAAGAGTAACAAGAAGAAGAAATGATAAAGTTAAGGAACAATTACTAGAATCACTATAGATATTGCGGCGAATAATAACTTTTTCAAAGAAATTCCTTAGTTTATTGCAACCAAAATATGTTCGCCAGACACATGTGCCAACTCGCAGAGTTCAACGTGTATGCGGCATGTTTATCTGAGGAAAAGTTAGCGATTGAAGCAGTAATTTGATTGTCGTGGTAGTCGTAGAGGTGGTCGTCTTCATATTCAACTTGAGGTTGGACAGTCCGTGAACAGCAGGATGCTGTGTGACTGAAATACGCTACAGCAAATCACGTACTTTTAACTTTAAATGAAGCGAAGAGTTCGTGGCTACTTTATTTCGTTCGGTAATTGAAAAGGTTAGTTGTTATGTCGTAAAACATGCCAGGTACAGGTATTCGAATTTATCAACGCGTGGTTCGTTGTTGTATGCATGTGTGCGATATATTATTACGTAGATAACACATACTCTCTCATATTTATTTGTTTAATATTAGATATCACAATAGAACCTAGCATTGAAAAATATTCGGCATTAAGCAGGGCGCGTATGCGGGGTTTATGACAGTGACGTGGCTCGTGTTAAAGTATATGTATGTAAACATACGTCTGTAAGTCTCTTTGCATGGCTGCAGATGTAGATATATTACTGCCTATGTGTATAGGTATAGTTACACGTGTATCCCTGTATTACCTTACAACACTTCATGAATGCCTGTACATACACACGCACACAAACACACATACACATACATATATATATGTATACACACCCAAACATACAAATATACATACACACACACATATATATATATATAATATATATATATATATAATATATATATATACACCGCATGAAATATATGTGCGTGCGTGTGAACGTAACTTTGCTTTTACAAGCGTATACGAATGGATAAATGCATGGAAGCAAGTATCTGCATGTATACATACTTATGTATGTAAATATCTGTCAGCTTGCGTATGTATGTCAATATTCCTAGAATCATAGATTTTACAAAACATACGCGCGTGCGCCCACACACACACATGTACACACACACGCACGTGCAACAAACAGATATCTGTTTAATATATATACATGTATAAGGCGGCGAGCTGGCAGAAACGTTAGCACGCCGGGCGAAATGCGTAGCCGTATTTCGTCTACTTGTTACGTTCTGAGTTCAAATTCCGCCGAAGTCGACTTTGCCTTTCATCCTTTCGGGGTCGATAAATTAAGTACCTGTAGCGCACTGGGGTCGATGTAATCGACCTAATACCTATGTCTGTCTTTGTCCCCTCTCTGTTTAGCCCCTTGTGGGTAGTAAAGAAATAGGTATTTCTTCTGTCTTTACGTTGAGTTCAAATTCCGCCGAGGTCGACTTTGCTTCCATCCCTTCCGGGTCGATAAATTAAGCACCTGCTGCGTAGTGGAGTCGATGTAATCGACTAACCCCTCTCCCAAACTTTCAGGCCTTCTACCGAGAGTAGAAAACAGTACATATACATGTATATGCATGTGTATATTTACATATAAGAGTAAACGCGCGCGTATACATGTATGTATGTATGTATTTATCTATCTATCTATCCATCTATCTACCGCTATATATATGTGCATATATAAATATGAATATATATATATCATATATATATATATATATATATGTGCGTACATATATATATAATATAAATATATATATATATATATATATATATATATATATATATATACTATATGCATATATATATATTTATAATGAGTGAGAGAGAGAGTGATATTTATCTCTTTATCTTTCACTGTATATATATGTGTATGTGTCTGTGTGTATGTGTATATTTATATATATACATATATATGTATACATATGTGTCTGTGTGTTGATATATATATATATATATATATATATATATATATATATATATATATATATATATATATATATTAGACAGATGGATAGGAAGAAAAAGGACAGAGATAGAGAAAGAGTTATATTGTGAGGTATATGGGGCTTTAAACAAAATCTACATAAAAATTACTTTATGACTAAATAAGCTAGAACCCGATAAACAAACACTTAATTTGCTTTTTTCTCATTGTTGA
Organism: Octopus sinensis; assembly: GCF_006345805.1. Taxonomy (NCBI): domain Eukaryota; kingdom Metazoa; phylum Mollusca; class Cephalopoda; order Octopoda; family Octopodidae; genus Octopus; species Octopus sinensis. The sequence continues at coordinate 13,143,011 of NC_043012.1, forward strand.
TGTTTTTCTCTCTCTATCTCTCAGTCACTTCGTTCGATTTCTCCGTACTTTGTTTCATATCTCACGATATATGCATCTCTCTTCCTTTCTGTCAATCTGTCTAATACATATTTTCTGATACGAAGTTTTCTTCCCAATCATATGTTTCCGTGTTCTGTCCTACTATGCTGCAACTTTGGCAGGTGTCTTCCACTATAGCCCTGGCAGAGCCAAGCCCTTCTGGCTAGATTTGGTCGGCGGACACTGAAAGAAACCAGTCGTATAAATATATGTATGTATTTATATATGCTTGTCTAAGTGTATGTTTTTGTCCCCCACCACTAATTGACAACTTGTGTTGGTTCGAATACGTCACCGTAAAATAGTGGTTTGGTAAACGAGACCGGTAAAAATAGTAACAGGGACGGCAATCTAAGGACTGGATTCGACCAAAACCTCTATGGTCGTGCTCCAGCATGGCTGCTGCCCTGTGCCTTAAGCATTTAAAAGATAAAAGATTATAAGTTCCAGTACGTCTGCTGTCCTGTGCCTAAAACATCTAAAAGATGAAAGATATATATGCCCCAGGATGACCGCCGCTTTAAAGCTAAAACAATTGGTAGTAGTAATGAAAATATATATATATACATATATGATAGTATATGTAGAATAACATATAGAAATCAAAGTATTCTTCATATTGATGAGTCTTACGGACTACAGTAACCGCAGAATTTGTGTGATAGAAACAGTAAATGAGAAGTGAACGATTAACGCGAAATCTGTGGGAAGGATGTGTATAATATTTAACGATCATTTACCAATACACTGAGGAAGGACATTAAGAGACTAAGACAAGGTTGGTGGTCGTACTACAAGCAATTAAGAATTAATGAAAGAATACATTTTTAATATATCGAAATTTTTTTCCAGAGGCATAAACACGTACACACGGTTTCCCAGATTTTGTGATGCATATATTTCACTTGTGGAGGGAACGCCAATTCATCGCAAGAACACTCGTTTTTGCCGGCAGACTGGGTTGGAATTATATATAATGAAGATTCATAAATCGGTAACATATGCTTAGGATCATTAGTGCTACGCCCTAACGACCATGCACCTCATGTATTAAAGTTTATTAGAATTTAAACTCTAAGTATTAGGGTCGTTAAAATAAAATTCATAGTTGTGCTCAAAGAATAAGTGAGGGAAATATAGTTTCACACGATCCAATAAACGTATTGGCTATACCTTTATGAATAGCACTAACAAATGTTAAGTTCACCATATACTTCATAGTCCATAAACAACTCATCACTACCTCTCTACAATTACTAATATATTTGTTATTCGAATTGTGTAGAATGCAAATGTGATACGCATATGGACGTGTAATTATCGTCACATCACGTTGGTTAATGAGAATTGATTTACACCTAATTAATTCATAAATTCTAGATAAGAACAAATCGCAATTAGCATTTCTACCCTTATAAGTTGTTTTCTTTTGAACGATCAAGCAATTTCATATTCAACTTCTTTATCAGCAAGCATCCAAACGCATAAAGTTAATGAAATAAAATTAGGATTACGTCCTTCTATAAAGCTACATTTGCAGTTATACCTCCTAGGTTCCATATGGTTAGCTGCAGTATCTCCATATATATGGAGTATGCCAAGTGCTTGTACAGAAATTTTCTAGACACTCTGGGCATATCTATAGTTGCAAAACTTATTCAATATAGTGAGGCTATCATGTGTAGTGGACATAGCTACTAGTATTTAGTGAGTCATCATTTTTATTATTTGCTCAAGGTACATCTATACCACTTGGTAAATTGCTAGATGCACATGTACGGCTAGAAACTTTACGGGTTATATTGCCGTTTGAGAGACGCTTCAGGTTCGTACGGTCAAATCTAGCTAAGTATTATGCAATGTTAGGTCTTGTGAAGTGAGGTAGCTTTAGTTTTTTGTCACTCAAATATCTTATTATATGGTTTGAATGCAAGAATGTACTTATTTAAAGCACGGAATAAAATGGCTGTAATATGGCTGCAATATTTAATCCGAACGGAGGATTAAACCAGATCATGCTTATCATATGTAATTGGCTATAACCTTTATGAATATCTCCTGACAGTATGAAAAATAGCCAGATAACTAATATTATCTTTCAGAACATCAATTCTACACTTTGTATTATCTCTTCCCGCTTGTATTTCGCTTTTGATACATCAACTCATAACAATTCCTTTTAATGCTTAATGTTATGCTTATCGCAGCAGTGAATTATTTCATTCTTGTCATTAGTAGTAATGTTTTAGCCAGCAATAACGTGGAGATTAGGATTGCCGGTATTGATACTTGAAGGATAATTCTTGTTATTTGTATGTCGATTATATTTATCAGTATCGTTACCCCTAAAATTACTGATAGTTTGTGTGCTAATTGTAGTATTGCAGTGATTTTCCTTATTATTGCAATATTACGATTCGTGTCGATTCCAGTCGTATTACTACAGTTATGACGTCTTATTCCATTTACATCATCATATTATAATTTTGCTTGTTCCCTCCTTAGCTCGTCCGTCCGTTACGCTCTTTCTATAATGTATAAGAGGAGGTACAGAGAAATAGTGAGAGAGAAAGAGTCAGGTTCATAGGGAGAGATAGAGAGAGAGACTGGTGATAGAAAGTGTTTGTGTGTATGTGTGTGTGTGTGAACGTGTGACAGTCCGTGTGTGTTTATAGATAGACACATATATCTATACATATCTATACATACATGTATAGATATGTGTCTATCTATCTATCTATCTATCTATCTATCTATCTATCTATCTATCTATCTATCTATCTATCTATAAACACACATACAGAATGTCACACGTTCACACACACACTTTTTATCCCCACATTCTCTACCTTCCTCTCCCTCTCCCCCAGACGCTTTCTCTCCCACTACCACTCTGCCTCTCCTCTGTATCGAAAAGTTAAAGTAACATCGTAAAGTTACTGTGGTTATTTCTCTTTGATTTAACAATGTGTCCATATATTTATCTATCAACTTGTCTTCTGTGAAACGGATCACAAGTAGATAGGGAAATACATCGGCACATTGTTAAATAAAAGAGAAATAACCACAGCAAAATTTCGATTTAACTTTTACTTTTCTATACAGAGAAGGGACAGAGAGGTAGTGAGAGAGAAAGAGTCAGAGGGAGAAGGAGAGGGAGAGAGAGAGTGTGTGGTGATAAAATGTGTGTGTGTGTGTGTGCAAGCGTGTGACATTCTGCGTGTGTTTATAGACAGATAAAGAGAGAGAGATGGACAGAGAGATAAAGAGAGAGACACAGAGATAGATAGACAGACAGAGACAATTTCCAGATGACTGCCGCACCTATTGTAGTACAGATAAAGTTTTGACAGATGATCCTGTTGAAGCTGAGCGCTATCCACTTGAATATCTAAACCCTTTGGCACCATCAGGAATGCCACCTCGTAAATTGAGTTTAAAACTTGGCTCGATAGTAATGCTTCTTCGTAACATTCCTATCCTGAATGGACTCTGCAGTGGTACAAGACTGGAAGTGATGACCATGCATGAACATTCAATCGAGACTTCCTTGATTAGCGGCTCATTAATTGGCAGATTAAAGCTGGCTACAAGCGACCCTAACTTGCCATTCATCTTGGTGGGTACCCAGCTTCCTATCCGTTTGTCATATGCCGTGAGTATTAACCAGTCACAGAGGCGGACATTTGAGAAGGTGGGATTGTCTTTACCTCAGCCAGTGTTCAGTCACGGGCAGGTATATGTGGCAGACTCTAGAGCTCGCAAACATAATTATACACTTTATTTCTTTTAGTTTAAAGGATAAAAGATGAATTCTTTAGACGTTAAGTTACATTGAAGCAGCTGCTAATATTTTCCAATCCACAAATTTACAAGCATCTTAACTACAATTATAAACAAGATGATTCCTGATCATTCGAAATATATAAGAGGTAACCCGTAAATTCACGATTTCGCTTGAAATAGCCAAACCTTTCTCTAACTTAGAAATATTTATTCACAAAACTTTCCTGTCAAATATTTAATAATAACTTTGAGTATTATAATGATATCCTGCTTAAAAAAAGTATTGAAAACAAGACCCTAAATTTGGTGTAAATTCTGCGCACATGAAACATCTATACATCGCGCAACTCTTTCGTTCGACATTTCAAACCTAAAATTTTGTAAATGTATCTGTATATATATATATATATATATATATATATATATATATATATATATATATATATATATAAATATATATATATGTGTATGTATGTATGTGTGTGTGTGTATATGTTTGTGTGTCTGTGTTTGTCCCCCCTCCTCAACATTGATGCTGATGTGTTTATGTTCCCGTAACTTAGCGGTTTGGCAAGAGAGACGAATAGAATAAGTACTAGGCTTACAAAGAATAAGTCCTGGGGTCGATTTGCTCGACTAAAGGCGGTGCTCCAGCATAGCCACAGTCACATGACTAAAACAAGGAAAAGAGTAAAGAGTATATTATAAGATGTATAAACATATAGGTATGTATGTACGTATGTATACATGATTATATATAAACATGCATATAAATATATACATTTAAACATAAATAGGAATATATAGTACTTTATTTCGGGATAGCCATCTCTTTCCAAAATATCACAGCACTATATATTTTTTCTTCCTTCGTTTCTGACTGTTCATATTTCATTATTTTAACTCATGTCCATTGTCCGGAAATCTTTCTTCACACATCTGTGACCTCTTCAGCGACACTCTCCATCCTCGTGTGTGCCCCAGCACCAGTTAGTTCAATTTGTTCAACATTGACTGAGGCATCTGTGGCTCTACGTGGATGGTGAACAGGTGTGGGCTCTATTCGTTACACTGGTGTTTCCCAGGTTTTCTAGTTTCGGTGAACTGGAACCGTGTATCATGCATAGACCAAGGTTGGAACATGGCAAACCGAGGCGGTCAGGCCATGGTGCTCCTCTCTCACACGGGTAATACCAGCAGTGGGGGTTCCACCTCGTTCTTTTATAGAAGGTTCGTAGAGGGCCAGTGCCACGACGTACTGGGGGAGATCCTGGGCCTCGACGATACTAAACACGCCGGCCTGTTCCGTAGGACATTTGGGCCGGGGCCTTTGGATGAATTCCAAAAGTCTCTGGCTTGGCAATGTTACCGAGGGACTTTACCAGTTCACGATAAACTCACAAGGCATGGTGCTTTTTGCCTGCTCCCACGTGCCCAAGATGCGAGCAGAATCACGAAACCCTTCTGCACGCGATTGTGCAGTCCCCAAGAATATCGAATCTGTGGGATTACGTTGAACAGCCTCTAGCATATCTAGGAGGAATACAACTGTCCTCCGAGTCAATGATTAAGATTGTTCCACCTTCCTCCTTTAACTGAGAAATGAAGGTATGTTTTCTCGCTATAGCGAAAGAGGTGATGTGCAACACACAGGTGGAAAGTCCCCAAGAATATCGAATCTGTGGGATTACGTTGAACAGCCTCTAGCATATCTAGGAGGAATACAACTGTCCTCCGAGTCAATCATTAAGATTGTTCCACCTTCCTCCTTTAACTGAGAAATGAAGGTATGTTTTCTCGCTATAGCGAAAGAGGTGATGTGCAACACACAGGTGGAAAGAGTAGCGACAGGCATCGTCGTCTCCGGTCTCGCTCTGGTGAGCTATTTTCCATTTCATCCATCTCAAGAGGAAAATAAGACTGGAGAGGAGATTCCTGTCGCGTGAGATATATGAGAAAAGATGGAAGGACGCGGCGTGCAAGTTGAGGGTGAGTGATTCCACTTAAATGTAAACCGTAAAAGTAAAGGCATGGTTTCAGTGGCGAACTGGGGCTTGCCGGATCGAAGCTGAACGCAGCTCCCACTCCATTGTGTTGTCTCTTTGAGTTATTCATTCGTTTTACATAAATTTTGATTGCTATATTGTCATCTTAATATTTATTATCATCGCGTGACCCCTCAGTTTTATGCGTATCGTCATTCTCTACGTAGTCTCTGCTAGGCAATAAAGAATTAAATTCCAGTTAGCGCCTTCATAAGCCATTCGTATGCAAACTTAGAATTTCCATTTCTGTATTACTAATGAATATAGAAAATAAGATTACATATTGTAATCGAATGTTCCCGTCAGTTTTGGAAGCTACATTTATGTTACATTTTGTCAAATTACTTGAAACTGATTCATATGCAAGGTAATAGAAATACTTATAAATTCATTAAATTATCACACTGACGTGATGAATAGCAGTAAAAATGTCTACCTTATTAATATTTTAGAGCTGAATTAAATATATATATATATATTAACATTATACATACGCACGCAATTGTTCAGTGTTCGGAGGTGTCAAATGTGTCGGTTTATGCCGAACAGCTGTTGTCAAGTACAGGAAGAGTACAGCTATCGACTGAATCAATAATAAAAATTGACCCACCGAATTTTCTATCGAAAGAAGGTAGAAAAATGATTTCTCATCGTAGTAGCAATTGCGAGAGAGGCGATTTGGAAGACGCGAGTGAATGGATTAATAACAAGCATTTTCATCTCTGGCCCTGGCTTGGTGAATTTCTTCACCTTCCATCTTAAAAGAAAAATAGGGTTCGAAAGAAAATGCCTGTCCACGAAAACGTTTCAAGAGCGATGGAAGAATGCCGCACCAATGTTGCGTATGAATGGTACCGCATGATTACAACGCGAGACGAACCTAAATCATCAGGGGTGAGGCGGGACTCGTGTGGTCAGAGCATATCCCGCCTCCCCACTCCATTCTGTATTTTGTATAGGTTGTTTTGTGATCATTCGAACTATTAATATTTTTGTAAAATTTTTAAAATTCATCTTTGTGTAAATTCATACATCAAATTTGACCACATATCAGATTGCATTGTCCCCTCTTTCTTTTCCTCTTACGGGAAATAAAAAAAAATTAGAGCTGCGTCGTCGAATGTAGTCCAACTGCTACGTTGAGCGTCTATGCTTTGCTAATCTCCTATGCTCGTCGATTAAAACGAAGGGACAACATGCCTCATTAAAACTGTTTTCTTCTGAGGAAGACGGCGGCTGATACAGTTGCCATGCTTCTAACAATTTATGAGGACGCTGCCATGAGTAAAAGAAGTTTACGAGTGGTATTTACGCTTTAGGAATGGTCACGTCTCGCTTGAAGATCAATTTCGTTTAGGGAGTCCGTCGATCTGCCGAAGGAATGACAACATCATGAAAATTCAGTGAAATGATCTGGGAGGACCAGCACGGAACAATTGGCGAACTTGTTGATATGACTAATGTGTCCTAGACCTCCTGCCAACGATTCATGAGCGAAGAATTGCAAATGAAAAGAGTTGCAGAAACATTTGTGCCTCGCTTACTCATGGAAGGTCCAAAGCAGTGCCGATTGAATGCGTGTCGTGAACTGAAAGAATAGTTGGAAATTTGATCCGAAACTTTTTGAGAAGATCATCACTGGTGATGAAAGGTGGTGCTACGGAATTTGAAGACGTGGGAGAAGTGAATAAAAAACGACTGGTTAAAAGGTAGCACTATGCAAAAACTCTAGCACTGCTTCGAACAGTGTATTGGACTGCTGCATTGCTTCAAATGGAGAATACTTTGTTTTGTATCATTGTATTGTTTATATAATATAAGGAAGCAGGGGACAATAAAGTATATATACAGTGCACTACTATTACCCGAGACTCAACTTTCTATATGGAAGGCTCACAAATAATTGTTTACCATCCCGAAATCCCAACCGCTCACACTTCGTTACTTAACTTTATAATAATGAGTCCACCTTTTAGTCATTTGAGGATTGGTTGAAGTCCTTCCGCATCATCTCTTTTTTAGAATTAGTCCCTCCTACCTTCTTCCCTTTCGAAAATTGAACTCCGCTCTGAGTTTTAATATCTTTTAGGGTTCAATTCCAGCGCAAATCTCAGCACCCTATGATTTTATTATTCTTTTTCTTAACGAACACAGTTGGAGATACCCATTGAGACGATTTCACTCGCTGGTTTTTGCAGTTTATTATTTTTGACATACATAAATTTTCTTTGAGGCTCGTTCCTACTTTACGCGATTTTTTCCGTAGTACAGCTTTTTAGGTTCTGTCCTACAATGCGCCTTTTTATGGCCTATTTTACCACTCTGGAAGCATTTTATATTTTTAAGCGGACGATTCTTTAAATATGTAGGCCATGGGTTCGTTCTTGAGATTTTCTCTTTTATTTCTTATTTGTTACTCGTCGACATGTCTGAATTTGAGAGCAATCTTTCTCTTCACTTTTATTTGAATCATGTGGGAGATTAATAAACTTGTGACATTCTTCTGCTTCTGCCTGCAGAGTTCAATTTTGATCCTGTTCTAATTTCGTTAATTTCCAGGAACGTATATCTGCATCTTTGCTTGCCGTAAGCAATTGAACAAAAATTAATTACTTTAACATGTCCTCATTCTGTTTGAATTTCTCACACTCTCTGTTGACCACTATGGAATAAGTCACTAGATTTAATTAATTTTTTTGACCAAATATAAACATTGCCAGCGAGTATTGAAAAGGAAACTTCTTTCACTGAAAATTTCTGATGAAATGTTAATTGTTTCTTCGAAGCAAATCTCACCTGGCACCTTTGGCAGTATATAATGACTATATATTTCGTGTTCGGGAGGGAATAACTTTCTTAAAAGTAGTCGAATTTTTTTATCAGCCCAACTTTTCAGATTTCTTCGTATCTACGAAAATATGCAGAAACGTTAACCCTTTCTTCTGGATTATATCTGAAATCTTCTAATGAGTTTGGTCTGTTGTCTGGCGAGTACGTGGTTGATATACATTTACACCGATGTATAAATTGAGAAAATAACACAATTGTATTTGTAGCTGTCGTAGTTGCTGCTGCTATGGCTGCTGCTGCTGTTGTAACTGCTGTTGTTGTAGTTACTCATAAAACTACACCGCAGAAGTCAATAAGTCTTCCATGTTAAAGCGATTTTTCGTTTGGTATTGTGCCAAAGACAAACGTCCAACGCCAGCTTCGATCAACTCATAACCGCTTTTATATCTTCGTATTAGATATATAATATAACAAAGCAGTGGGGGAAAGAAAATATATAGATGATGCACTACTATTACGCCGGGAAGATGTCTTCATTTGTTCAGGATGTAAGAAACATTATGTTTATTCATCAAAAAACCACATCCGATAATATTAAATTATATATATATATATATATATATATATATATATATATATATATATATATATATATATATATATACATTAATATTATAAAGAATATACATAAACATTAAAAAATGAGTTGGAATTTCTTTGAATAATAAATATATATATATATTTATATATATATATGAGGGGTGCTGAAAAGCTGCCGGCCTTGAGTAACAGAAAACACACGAGGATCAGGTTAGTATGATTTTATTCAACATATGTTATCAAGCAAAACAAGCATCTTATCTGTATGGAAAATATAAAATAGCTGCAAGTCTTATGCCACATATATTACATTTACCTGGCTCTGAACTGGTTACATTCATGTTTCATTTCATCTACTATGCATCATTCTTATTACGTTGCAATTGTGTCACCTACTCTCATGACATCACAGTTTGTATATAAATCATGCGTGCAAGAAACACGAATTCGTGTTTAGACACATAGAGATGGAATATTCTAAAACATTTCTCTGGATATATTTAGGTACAATGAAATTTGAATGCACTGGAATGAAAAACACAAATATGCACACACATATACACACACACACACACACGAACACGCACATACATATATTTTTGCGTGTGTATGTGTGTGTGCATGTATATGTATCTTTGTATGCATATACATATGTGTGTGTGTGTGTGCGTGCATGAGGACCTGAGCGTTAAATATGAATGCAAAGAAAAAATATGGAACGGAAAAAGAGAAAGCTAGAGTCAGATTTGAAGAAAAGGTTTAGCCTTGGGCTTAAACAGATGGGAGTAGTAACAATTCACGCGCTCGTATTTCATTGGAAGTTGAACATTGGAGGATCACGCCTTCACATCCTGAATCCGCCCCCAAGACGAACGCATTACTACATAAGACTTCAAATATTGTCCGATTTTTTCCTCTCAGCCACATTTCTCCCTTTTCCATTCTGTCAATCCACCTTAGCTCGACTCAACAAATATTCGTTGATGTCTCTAATTTTCCAGTAATCCTAGATACTGATAACAGAATGAAATAAGCTTTTATCAGATGGGGCAACTATAAACTGATCTACAAAACATATAAAAATGCGGATATATAGAAACAAGCGGTTGCGTAGATGTATAGATACGTAACTGTATGTATTTATGCATATAATATATATATATATATATATATATATATATATAATATTATATATATATATTATATATATATATATATATATATATATATAGGAGCAGGAGTGGCTGTGTGGTAAGTAGCTTGCTAACCAACACATGGTTCCGGGTTCAGTCCCACTGCGTGGCACCTTGGGCAAGTGTCTTCTGCTATAGCCCGGCCCGACCAATGCCTTGGGAGTGGATTTGGAAGACGGAAACTGAAAGAAGCCTGTCGTATATATATATTATTATATATAATATATATATATGTGTGTGTGTGTGTGTGTGTGTGTGTGTGTGTGGTGTGTGTTGTGTGTGTGTGTGTCTGTGTTTGTTCCCCTAGCATTGCTTGACAACCGATGCTGGTGTGTTTACGTCCCCGTCACTTAGCGGTTCGGCAAAAAAGATTCCGATAGAATAAGTACTGGGCTTACAAAGAATAAGTCCCGGGGTCGATTTGGTCGACTAATGGCGGTGCTCCAGCATGGCCGCAGTCAAATAACTGAAACAAGTAAAAGAGTATATATATATATATATATTATATATATATATATATATATATATATATTATTGAAGTAGATAAATGAATTATCTTATTACGGATAATTCAAATGATAACCGATACCTGGGTAGCAAAAATCACAACAGAAAAAGCACGGTTGAAGTTACGACCATGGGGCATAAAATCCGTGCCTTAGTGCGGAAATTTGAAGTTTTGTATATTAAGTGTAGGAAGAAATGGAGCTGAACGAAGATTTAACAAAATTCCTTTTTATTAGTTTCTACATATATTTCGAAGGCTGCAAAGACCCTAATTCGGATTGAATAATGAGTCAATTTTGCAGCCTTCTCTTCAGGAAAATCCAGGAACTTAATTCTCCAACAAAATGCACAGCAAGCTTTTCGACAAACGTATGTATGTATGTATGTGTGTAAGTATTTGGAATTTACAGAAAAAAAAAACAAAAGTGAAGACGAAGACCGGTTCGTAAACAAGAAACGGATGTATTAGTTTAACGCTCGGGAAGTGAAGAAGTCTTTTATGTTTCGAGGCTACGCTCTTCAACAGGAAAGGAACACAGGAAGATGCACAGAGAAAAAAAAACACTGCTTAGTGTCGAGTGATCAATCATGGCTAAAGCCGGAAAGAGGTGGTCAGACAGGAAAACCAGGAAGAAGGGGAGATTGTAATCGGGCATGATTGAAAAACGGTAAGAAAAGCGAAAGAAAGGAGAGGAAGTAGAAAAAAAGGGGAGAGAGAAAGGCAAATAAAGACTCGAGGAGGAAAAATTCAAAAGGTGTAGGGGAGAAAAAATTCAAAAGGCGTGAGGAGAAAAATTTCAATGAATGAGAGAAGCGAAAATATAAACAAGGAAAGAAAGAAGGAAGAAAGAGAGAGGAAATGAGAAGAAAGGGAGGTAGAGAGGTGCAAATTAACAATGTGGGATATGTGTGTGTGTATATATATATATATATATACACACATTTAAATAATATTTAAAATAATATAAATTAATTAATTAATTTTATGTATTGGCTTATGTTTTTCATTGTTTCATTTGCCTAATAGTGGTTTTATCTCTAATTTAATATAATATAATATAATATATTTATATATAAAATTGGATTTAATCCTAAATCTGATTTTTCCCTGCAAGTCTGGATTTATTCCCTAATATTTTATTATATATATATATATATATATATGTACATATATATATTTAGAAATATGTATTTAAGCATGTGTATATCTATATGTTTCTGTATATGTACGAGGGAGAGACATTTGTATATATATACATGCACATACACTCACGTACATTTATTCATATATATAGGTATATATACATATATGTATATATATATATGTAGGTCCCGGGTTGAGTCGGGGTTAACCACAGTAAATAAGGTACTCAATACATTGCAGAGTAAAGTAATATATTTTATAGAAGGAGCTTCTACAGGACTATAACTGTTTCATTCAGATGAAATCTTCAGGAAGCTGGCTGTCAAAATAAGTTATGGTATTTATGTATTTAGGCAGATTTAATGGAGTGGTGGTGGGGGACGTTTTTTGGGTAGGTTGGTATTTAGGAGATAAACAGGGCACTAGCTATTGTTCTTAGGGATTGGTCAATTAAAAAATATAAAAAAAATAATATATATATATATGTATAATATATATTTGTGTGTATATATATATTTATACAATATATAAATATACACACAATATATCACGTGATCACGTGACTGACCAGGCGATCAGATGTTGCTACACATCGGTGATCACAATGCGTTCGGGTTGTTTTGGCCTTCGAATGACGCCACCCCGCTGGCTAAGCGAGCAAGCCAACAGAAGAAAGATTGAGAGAAAGAGTGGTGAAAGAGTACAGCAGGGATCACCCCCACCCACCCCCTGCCGGAGCGTCGTGGAGCTTTTGGGTGTTTTCGCAAAATAAGCCGCGATCCGCTGCCCTAACCACTGGCCCATTGCGCCTCCTATATATATATATATATATATATATATATATTACACATCGTGACGTATATTTGCCATCTCAATATGGCTACCCCTAAGGGTGGATGCTACTGTAGTTTTTAGCCCCAGGAGGACACACTCCTCCAGCTGGCCATAGACACACTTCTGTGTCCTGTCAGTATTTGCAAAGGGAAGTCATCCTTCCCGTCTTCAACTTATGATACACACGGACTCGAGTTTCGAGGTATTGACCTCTCGTCAGCGTGTGACAATCATAGTTGTCGGCGAGAATTAGATTTCCTCACAAATACTTATACTTTTTCCAGCGTCCACTGTCGCTGATATTGAAAAGTGAAATCAAACAATGATAAATATCAAAGTGAGTTATATACAGTAGCGGTAACACATCGTGACGTATATTTGCCATCTCAATATGGCTACCCCTAAGGGTGGGCTACTGTAGTTTTTAGCCCCAGGAGGACACACTCCTCCAGCTGGCCATAGACACACTTTCTGTGTCGGACGCTGGAAAAAGTATAAGTATTTGTGAAGGAAATCTAATTCTCGCCGACATGAGATGGCAAATATACGTCACGATGTGTTACCGCTACTGTATATACTCACTTTGATATTTATCATTATATATATATATATATATATATATATGTTAATAAAATAGAACATATGCATATATATAAACATATATGTACGTACCTACCTCTACATGTACATATACACGCATATATGTGTACAGGACACCAAAAAGACGTCGAACACATAGAGAGACGAAACACATAGACACAAACCAAGGAACAAGACAAGCAAAAAAAGAGAGAGATACAGGACAATAAGCACAACGAAAAATCCCCTTCTTCAGTCGCTAAGGTTTCGTCTACTAAACGTTTCGAAGGATAAAAGCGAGACGTATACTTCGAAGAAAACTTCCTTCCCGCGAAAAGCAAATCAATTAAATTCTGAGATCTTTTCGCAGAGGGGTAAAAAAAAGCAAGACGGTAACGACAGTACAAACATATAAACAGTAAAAAATATATATATAAACAGTGGAAAAATAAATATATAACAGTGAGAGACAGGACAAGGAGAACAAGATAAGAAGGGCTGTTAACGCCAGACGAAAAAAGTATTGCAAACGCTGGATTATCGTGGACGACGAGAGAGAGAAAATGTGTCGACCAGTAAGCCTTACAAGGCGGGCGAGAAAAGACAGGATAGCAGTTACGACGGAAGTATCGTCGCAGATGGACGACGGGAATGGGGGAGGAGGAGCAAGAGGAAGAGAGAGAAGAAGGGGAATGGTGCGAGGAGACCATGAAGAATGGTGAAAGGGAGAGAGAGAATGAAGAATGAGAGAGAGAGGAAGAGACAAGTTAAGTGAGGGGAAAAAAGACGAAAAAGGGAATGGGAGAGAAAGAAAGAAAGATGCAGAGTCGCGTGAGAGTTAATATCAAGGCTAACTTGATAAACAGAACAATCTTACTTATTAGGGTGCGTGCGTTTAGTCGTATAATATGTTAATAAAATAGAACATATGCATATATATAAACATATATGTACGTACCTACCTCTACATGTACATATACACGCATATATGTGTACAGGACACCAAAAAGACGTCGAACACATAGAGAGACGAAACACATAGACACAAACCAAGGAACAAGACAAGCAAAAAAAGAGAGAGATACAGGACAATAAGCACAACGAAAAATCCCCTTCTTCAGTCGCTAAGTTTCGTCTACTAAACGGTTCGAAGGATAAAAGCGAGACGTAATACTTCGAAGAAAACTTCCTTCCCGCGAAAAGCAAATCAATTAAAATTCTGAGATCTTTTCGCAGAGGGGTAAAAAAAAGCAAGACGGTAACGACAGTACAAACATATAAACAGTAAAAAATATATATATAACAGTGGAAAAATAAATATATAACAGTGAGAGACAGGACAAGGAGAAACCAGATAAGAAGGGCTGTTAACGCCAGACGAAAAAAGTATTGCAAACGCTGGATTATCGTGGACGACGAGAGAGAGAAAATATGTCGACCAGTAGCCTTACAAGGCGGGCGAGAAAAGACAGGATAGCAGTTACGACGGAAGTATCGTCGCGAGATGGACGACGGGAATGGGGGAGGAGGAGCAAGAGGAAGAGAGAGAAGAAGGGGAATGGTGCGGGAGACCATGAAGAATGGTGAAGGGAGAGAGAGAAGAAGAATGAGAGAGAGAGGAAGAGACAAGTTAAGTGAGGGGAAAAAAAAAGACGAAAAAGGGAATGGGAGAGAAAGAAAGAAAGATGCAGAGTCGCGTGAGAGTTAATATCAAGGCTAACTTGATAAACAGAACAATCTTACTTATTAGGGTGCGTGCGTTTAGTCGTATAATATGTTAATAAAATAGAACATATGCATATATATAAACATATATGTACGTACCTACCTCTACATGTACATATACACGCATATATGTGTACAGGACACCAAAAAGACGTCGAACACATAGAGAGACGAAACACATAGACCACCAAGGAACAAGCCCAAACAGCAAAAAAGAGAGAGATACAGGACAATAAGCACAACGAAAAATCCCCTTCTTCAGTCGCTAAGGTTCATCTACTACACGTTTCGAAGGATAAAAGCGAGACGTATACTTCGAAGAAAACTTCCTTCCCGCGAAAAGCAAATCAATTAAAATTCTGAGATCTTTTCGCAGAGGGGTAAAAAAAAGCAAGACGGTAACGACAGTACAACATATAAACAGTAAAAAAATATAATATAACAGTGGAAAAATAAATATATAACAGTGAGAGACGGACAAGGAGAACAAGATAAGAAGGGCTGTTAACGCCAGACGAAAAAAGTATTGCAACGCTGGATTATCGTGGACGACGAGAGAGAGAAAATATGTCGACCAGTAGCCTTACAAGGCGGGGCGAGAAGACAGGATAGCAGTTACGACGGAAGTATCGTCGCAGATGGACGAGGGAATGGGGGAGGAGGAGCAAGAGGAAGAGAGGAGAAGAAGGGAAGGTGCGAGGAGACCATGAAGAATGGTGAAAGGGAGAGAGAGAGAGAGAATGAAGAATATACAATTGCAGCGTGGAAGGTGTTTATAAGCCATTTAAGAAACACACAAAAGCCGTTCGATTCACTTCACATTTAAGTTTAATTTGTCAAAATATTTTCGTCGCTAAAATCCGCGACCTGTTCACTGACAAAAATCCGTGCTGCATCTGAGAAAGTAACAGTTAGTTCGTCATATATATGTACGTATGTATGTGTGTATGTATGCATACATGTGTGTTATATGTACGTATGCATGTACGTACATACGCCTGTGTATGCATGTATGTATGTAGCGTATGTATGTATATATGTATGTGTTGTGTATATGCACGCACATACACACTATAAACATAAAGCTATAACCTGTAGCGATGGATAGATGTAGAGTGACCACTCATCACAATAATATCAAATTTCAACTTCCCCCGGCCTAAGCCTGGAGGTGATTTACGACCCTTACTCCCAAAACTATACCCTAAAACCTATTATCAGATATTTATCTCTATATCACAGAACTTTTGATTTACTATTGTGCGTATGTATGTATGTATGTGCGTATGTATGTATGATTGTATGTATATATGTGTGTATGTACATACGTACGCATGTGCGTATGTATCTATACGCGCACGTATGCATGTGCCCATTTATGTGTTTGCGTACATGTACGTGTGTATGCCCATACGCAGGTATGTATGTATGTGTGTACTCATGTGCTACGTATGTATGTGTCTAGGAGAATGGGTAGACGTGTCTGTGAGAGTGGGTACATGTGTATGTGTATGTGAACGTATGTCCATGTACTGGCATGTGTCCGTCCAAGTTGTGTACATGACTGTTACTTTGTTGAAGGTTGTATAGATATTCACATATATGTTTGTATAGACGCACACACATATATATATATATGTGGGTGTGTGTTTGTTCCTCTCATCACCGTCTAACTGTGAATGGATACAACGCCTAAGTGCAACTGTACGTATCAAACAGCGTTCGCTCATACGGTTATATATAACTGCACATACCCATTGCAACCTGTATGTAAGGACTACAAGTAAACGAGAGAGAGAGTGAGAGAGAGAGAGAGAGAGAAGGGTGGTTATAGAATAGTCCTTCTGAATGGGATCTGGATGTTACTCCATTCGGACTTTCGGTTGAGAGTAGGTTTGTATTCTTGTATACAAACAGCTTCTGTGACCTGTCTCAACATTGCATCGGTGGGATGTGTTGATAGGATGTTCAACTTAAGTTTCCCTAAGGATCCCTTGAAACTATAGTCCGTATGTAGTACGCGGGTCTTCGAGGGAGGATGACCTCCCTTTGCAAATAACACAAGGGCACTGAGATAGTGTCTAAAGTCATTCTGGTGACGTTGATCGCCTGGGGCTAAAATTATCAGTAACACCCCACCCCACCCCAGTGGCTAGCCACATTCAGATGGCTAATACCCCTTACGTTGTCAAGCGGTTAGTGTTTATATCTCGTTCAGAGATTTATTATTGTTTTCAGACAGTTTTTCTACATCAGTGACAGTGGTTACTGTGAAAAACGTTATATATTATTTGCAAGGGGACTTCTTCATCGAAGACCGGTGCTTTCCATGCGTTGACGAGAAGCAATTACCTTGAAACTATAGTCCGTATGTAGTACTCGGGTCTTCGAGAGAGGATGACCTCCCTTTGCAAATAACACAAGGGCACTGAGATAGTGTCTAAAGTCCTTCTGGTGACGTTGATCGCCTGGGGCTAAAAGCATCAGTAACACGCCCCGCCAGTGTCTAGCCACATTCAGATGGCTAATACCCCTTACGTCGTTATATATATACATATATATATATATATAATTAATCAATATAGGGTGTCAAAAAAATTTATCAGAAATTATTTGCCACCAGCGGCCTTGTGGGAAAAAGTAAATAGTCAGAGACCATTAATAAATTCAACAGCAAAATTTAGGAACGGCCATAATAGGCCGTTCAACCCACTAGAATAGCAGCCAAGGCTTCAACCACCAAAACAATTATATTAATTCCGTAAACCAGGAGAAAATTTAAAAAACATTTACCCTGTAATACCTTATACAATGCATCGTTTCGTCTATTTTTTAATGGTAAATCAACTTGATTAAATTAAATCAAGCTAATCTTCCATAGGCCAATAAATTCATCAGTAAGGTAAGCCAGACGGGACAGATATTTGCACGAGGCAGCACCACTAATGTCTCGGCTATATCTGACCTAAAATTTTCAAATCATCGTACTCGCGCCAAATTTATCGGCAGCAAATATAAGCTGCCGATTCCATTTCGGAATTAAACAGAAAATCATAATTAATCAATATAGGGTGGCAAAAAAATTCAGCAGAAATTTTTTGCCACCAGCGGCCTAGTGGGAAAAAAGTAAATAGTCAGAGACCATTAATAAATTCAACATCAAAATAGGTCAGATATAGCCGAGACATTAGTGGTGCTGCCTCGTGCAAATATCTGTCCCGTCTGGCTTACCTTACTGATGAATTTATTGGTCTATGGAAGATTAGCTTGATTTAATTTAATCAAGTTGATTTACCATTAAAAAATAGACGAAACGATGCATTGTATAAGGTATTACAGGGTAAATGTTTTTTAAATTTTCTCCTGGTTTACGGAATTAATATTGTTTTGCGGTTGAAGCCTTGGCTGCTATTTCTAGTGGGTTGAACGGCCTATTATGGCCGTTCCTAAATTTTGCTGCTATATATATATATATATATATATATATATATATATATATATATAAACATATACATATATGTATGAATATATATGTATGTGTATGTATGTATTTGTACCTAAGTGTATATATATCTTTATTTATGTATCTACACAATACACAATAGATGTGCAATAAAAAATACACATTACAAACTGTCTTACAGTTTTAAAAGAAAAGAATTACGTTGATAAATAACCGCTGGGAAAATAAAAACCCTGGATCTCGAATATGTCTAATAGAATATATCAAATATCAAACACACATGAACAGCAATAACAACAACAACAACAAACGTAACCACTAAAACAACAAGAACAACAACAACGACAACTACAATAATAATAATGATAATAATATTAAAAATAATAGTAATAACAATTATTAACAATTAATTTTCAAAATAATAATAATAATAATAATAATAATAATAATAATAATAATAATAATAATAATAAGAAGAAGAAGAAGAAGAAGAAGAAGAAGAAGGAGGAGGAGCAGGAGGAGGAGGAGGGGGAAGAAGTAGAAGAAGAAAAAAAAGAAGAAGTATAGCACTATATTGGCGGCGGGGGACCAAGCTCCGGCCAGGAATATGAGGGTCAACCTGAGGAAAGGGGCCGTGCCTCCGCTGTGCTGCATCCCCAATACAGTCAATGAAACCATTGCCCATATCATGAACGAATGCCATAGACTTGCCGAAACTACTACAAGTTGTAGCGACACGACCAGGTGGAAAATTGATACATTGGAAACTGTGCGAAAAGTGGGCTACAGAGAGGCAAGACGTGGTACGAGTACAAACTTCAGAGAGTGGCAGAGTCGGAGAATAGCAAAATCCTCCGGGATTTGCCAGTTCAAACAGATCAGGTGGTAGAGCATAACAGACCAAGTGGTGGTGGACAAAGTGCTATATCGCTGATGTTGCATGCCTCTTTGACCCACTAATAATTAAGTTGGAAGGCGAAAAAATATAAAGATGGAACCTTCATAAGTATGACTATGGGAAATGAAGACCGTGACGATATTGCCAATTTTCGTTGCGTCTGGGAACCTTTTCAACGGTCGTTAACTACTGAGAGGTTGCAAGAGGCAACGAAAATTATCGAAAAACAAAAAGGAAATAAGTGGAGATTAGCTGCGACTGTGTTATTATAAGTTAACAAAAGAGAATTACTACCCTGACACACTCTCTCTCTCTCTTTCTATATATATATATATATAATAATATATTATATAGATATATATATATATATATATGCACGAGTATCAGGTTAGTATGATTTTATTCAACATATGTTATCAAGCAAAAACAAGCATCTTCTTATCTGTATTGAAAATATAAAATAGCTGCAAGTCTGATGCCACATATATTATATTTACCTGGCTCTGAACTGGTTACATTCATGTTTCATTTCAGCTACTATGCATCATTCTTATTACGTTGCAATTGTGTCACCTACACTCATGACATCACAGTTTGTATATAAATCATGCAAGAAACACGAATTCGTGTTTAGATACATAGAGATGGAATGTTCTAAAACATTTCTCTGGATATATTTAGGTACAATGAAATTTGAATGCACTGGAATGAAAAGCACAAACATGCACACACATATACATACACACACACACACACACACACACACACACACACGAACACGCACATACATATATTTTTGCGTGTGTATGTGTGTGTGCATGTATATGTATCTTTGTATGCATATACATATGTGTGTGTGTGTGTGCGTGCATGAGGACCTGAGCGTTAAATATGAATGCAAAGAAAAAATATGGAACGGAAAAAGAGAAAGCTAGAGTCAGATTTGAAGAAAAGGTTTAGCCTTGGGCTTAAACAGATGGGAGTAGTAACAATTCACGCGCTCGTATTTCATTGGAAGTTGAACATTGGAGGATCACGCCTTCACATCATGAATCCGCCCACAAGACGAACGCATTACTACATAAGACTTCAAATATTGTCCGATTTTTTCCTCTCAGCCACATTTCTCCCTTTTCCATTCTGTCAATCCACCTTAGCTCGACTCAACAAATATTCGTTGATGTCTCTAATTTTCCAGTAATCCTAGATACTGATAACAGAATGAAATAAGCTTTTATCAGATGAGGCAACTATAAACTGATCTACAAAACATATAAGAATGCGGAATATATAGAAACAAGCGGTTGCGTAGATGTATAGATACGTAACTGTATGTATTTATGCATATATATATATATATATATATATATATATATATATAATATATATATATATATATATATATATATATATATATATATAATATATATAGGAGCAGGAGTGGCTGTGTGGTAAGTAGCTTGCTAACCAACCACATGGTTCCGGGTTCAGTCCCACTGCGTGGCACCTTGGGCAAGTGTCTTCTGATATAGCCCCGGGCCGAACAATGCCTTGGGAGTGGATTTGGAAGACGGAAACTGAAAGAAGCCTGTCGTATATATGTGTGTGTATATATATATATATATATATATATATTATTGAAGTAGATAAATGAATTATCTTATTACGGATAATTCAAATGATAACCGATACCTGGGTGGCAAAAATCACAACAGAAAAAGCACGGTTGAAGTTACGACCATGGGGCATAAAATCCGAGCCTTAGTGCGGAAATTTGAAGTTTTATATATTAAGTGTAGGAAGAAATGGAGGTGAACGAAGATTTAACAAAATTCCTTTTTATTATTTTCTACATATGTTTCGAAGGCTGCAAAGTCCCTACTTCGGATTGAATAAGGAGTCCATTTTGCAGCCTTCTCTTCAGGAAAATCCAGGAACTTAATTCTCCAACAAAATGCACAGCAAGCTTTTCGACAAACGTATGTATGTATGTATGTGTGTATGTATTTGGAATTTACATAAAAAAGACGAAGACCGGTTCGTAAACAAAAAACGGATGTATTAGTTTAACGCTCGGGAAGTGAAGAAGTCTTTTATGTTTCGAGGCTACGCTCTTCAACAGGAAAGGAACACAGGAAGAAGCACAGAGAAAAAAAAACACTGCTTAGTGTCGAGTGATCAATCATGGTGAAAGCCGGAAAGAGGTGGTCAGACAGGAAAACTAGGAAGAAGGGGAGATTGTAATCGAGCATGATTGAAAAACGGGAAGAAAAGAGAAAGGAAGGAGAGGAAGTAGAAAAAAAGGGGAAAGAGAAAAGCAAATAAAGACTCGAGGAGGAAAAATTCAAAAGGTGTAGGGGAGAAAAAATTCAAAACGCGTGAGGAGAAAAATTTCAATGAATGAGAGAAGCGAAAATATAAACAAGGAAAGAAAGAAGGAAGAAAGAGAGGGGAAATGAGAAGAAAGGGAGGTAGAGAGATGCAAATTAACAATGTGGGATATATGAGTGTGTATATATATATATATATATATATGTATATGTACATTTATATATTTAGAAATATGTATTTAAGCATGTATATATCTATATGTTTCTGTATGTGTACGATGGAGAGACATTTGTATATATAAACATGCACATATACACTCGTACATTTATTCATATATATAGGTATATATATATATATATATTATATATATATATATATATATATTATATATATATAATATATATATATATATATATACATATATACGTATATATATATACAGAAATATATCACGTGATCACGTGACCGACCAGACCATCAAATGTTGTTACACATCGGTGGTCACAATGCGTTCGCATTGTTTTGGCCTTCGAATGACCCCACCCCGCTGGCTAAGCGAGCAGGCCAACAGAAGAAAGAGTGTGAGAAAGAGTGGTGAAAGAGTACAGCTAGGATCACCCCCCCCCTGCCGGAGCCTCGTGGAGCTTTTAGGTGTTTTCGCTCAATAAACTGTGATCCTACGAATGCGAGTCCGCTGCCCTAACCACTGGCCCATTGCGCCTCCTATATATATATATTTATATATATATATATATATATTATATTGAGGGTACTACTATTCGTAGATACCAACACGCTAAGAGGGACCAATGCGGTCAAAACTACTAAAAATAAACAAAATTTTACCGAAAGCAAAACTTCAAAACACATCATTTTAAAAAGAATTCAGTTACATATCACATGTGATTTCGCATTTAACGCAGAATATGCATTTCATGTTCATCAGTGCAACAAACTGAAGAAATATAAGAGAGAACATAACATTACAAGCTCGATAGCCAACCGCAGAATTCGTCGTAGCATGTACGAATGTTTATCTTTACATATCTATGAAAATGGCGGGCTTATTCGCAATGCATTTCGGTCACAAATTGTCTAGTCGGAATAAAAATTCAGTATTGAACTATTCCGGTGAAAAATATAAATTAACAATTGAGGATAAAATCTTTAAAAGAAATTATCAGTAGTCAGCGTGAAAAACCTCGTAAGAGAAAAAATCCGTAAATTCTTCCTCTTTGAAAAATTTATTTATATTATATTGAGGGTACTGCTATTCGTAGATACCAACACGCTAAGAGGGACCAATGCGGTCAAAACTACTAAAAATAAACAAAATTTTACCGAAACACATCATTTTAAAAAAGAATTCAGTTACATATCACATGTGATTTCGTATTTAATGCAGAATATGCATTTCATGTTCATCAGTGCAACAAACTCAAGAAATATAAGAGAAAACATAACATTACATAACATATATATATATATGTATATGCGTGTGTGTATGAATATATATGTATGTGTATGTATGTATTTGTACCTAAGTGTATATATATCTTTATTTATGTACCCACACAATACAAAACAGATGTGCAATACACAATGCCCATTACAAATTGTCTTGCAGTATATACAGAAAAGAAAAACGTTGATAAATAACCGCTGGGAAAATAAAACACCTGGATCGCGAATATGTCTAATAGAATATATCAAATATCAAATACACATGAACAGCAATAACAACAACAAAAAAGTAACCACTAAATCAACAAGAGCAACAACAATGACAACTACAATAATAATAATGATAATAATATTAAAGATAATAGTAATAACAATTATTAACCATTAATTTTCATAATAATTATTATAATAATAACAATAATAATAATAATAATAAGAAGAAGAAGAAGAAGAAGAAGAAGAAGAAGAAGGAGGAGGAGGAGGAGGAGGAGGGGGAGAAGAAGAAGAAGAAGAAGAAGAAGAAGAAGAAGAAGAGAAGGAGAAGAATAGCACTATACTGGCGGCGCAGGACCAAGCTCCGGCCAGGAATATGAGGGTCAACCTGAGGAAAGGGGCCGTGCCTCCGCTGTGCTGCATCCCCAATACAGTCAATGAAACCATTGCCCATATCATGAACGAATGCCATAGACTTGCCGAAACCACTACAAGTTGTAGCGACACGACCAGGTGGAAAATTGATACATTGGAAACTGTGCGAAAAGTGGGCTACAGAGTGGCAAGACGTGGTACGAGCACAAACTTCAGAGAGTGGCAGAGTGGGAGAATAGCAAATCCCCTGGGATTTGCCAGTTCAAACTGATTAGGTGCTAGAGCATAACAGACCAAGTGGTGGTGGACAAGGTGCACCACATATGCTATATCGTTGATGTTGCATGCCTCTTTGACCCACCAATAATCAAGTAGGAAGGCGAAAAAATATAAAGATGGAACCTTCATAAGTATGACTATGGGAAATGAAGACCGTGACGATATTGCCAATCTTCGTTGCGTCTTGGAACCTTTTCAATAGTCGTTGACTACTGAAAAGGTTGCAAGAGGCAACGAAAATTATAGAAAACTAAAAAGGAAATAAGTGGAGATTTTAGCGGTGAATGTGTTAAATTATGAGTTACCAAAAGAGAATGATTAGCCAGACACAACTCTCTCTCTCTCTCTCTCTCTCTCTCTCTCTATATATATATATATATATATATATATATAATATCATGTATGTATATGTAGACAGGTAAAATTTCACCCACAATGTGGTCCTTACCTCTTTGCTGTTGGATAAATGAATTAATTCTCAACAAAACACTTCTTTCCTCAGCTAAATATTTTCAGCTTTATACCAGGATTTTAGGAAGAATGGTAGATATTTATTTTTCTCAGATGAGATAAATAAATATGTAGCCAGGTATGGATGCAAGTATTTTGTCAGTATATCTCTCCTCTCTCCCCCATCTCTCTCTCTCTCACACACACAGTAGTGTAGGAGAAAGAACGTTTTTTTTTCTTAAACCCACAAGATATAGTCTGTAAATTTAGCATGTGTTTAAAAGATACAATATTTTATCATCAGAATATATATACTTTCTCACCCAACAATATATTTATTTTAAAGCGCTTCTTTGTAGAGAGAAAACTTTCATTTTTTCTCCTCCACTCACACAAAGATATGTTTGGGCGCGAAAGTTTTGTTTTAGCTTTTTCCTAAAACGCTGGTATATAGCTGTAAATGTTTGAGAGAGAAAGAGAGAGTGAGAGAGAGATAAAGAGAGAGAGAGAGAGACAGAGAGACAGAGAGACAGAGAAACGACAGAGAAAGATGGAAGAAAGAGATCAGAAACATAAAAATAAGAACGCGGCATTTGCTGAGCTGTCTCTTCACTGTAATGTTGTCCTGTACCACCTTTGCATTTAAGTACTATGCTTGCATCAATGAATTTTTTTGATGATGACGGAAAAAAATTTGAATTCTTTCGGAACCATGGTGTTCTGGCCACTACTGTGATATGTCCACGATATCGGAGTGAATGCATGAACAGAAACAACCAACATGTCTGGCGTTGTAGATATGGATACACTATCGCCAAATCGAAAAAAAAACATCGGTGTGGCTATTCTGTATCGGACTTTCATGGGTCCATTCTTCATTATTCACGCATTCCTCCGTGGAAACTCATGTTCAGCAACTTGTGTGGGCTGAAGATCACGAAAAAGTAGCGTAGCTTCACTCACAGGAACCGATCGGCGGCGAGTCAATCGAAGTCGAGATTAATGTGTTCTTGATTGTAAGCCAAAAATACGGACGGGTCGTATTCTGAGCGAAGTTTAGTTGTTTGGTGGAATAGAGCGAGTCAGTAAGCGTCGATTTGTTGTGCCTCTTATTAAGAAGCGTGAAAAAGCGACACTGGGTCCTCCGATCCAGGAATATGTTAAACCTGGCTTAGTTATTTATAGTGATACTTGGGCTGCCTATAATGATCTAAGCAGTTTGGCTTACCACCATTTTAAGTGGTAAAACATTCTGAATTTTTTTTTAGATCAAACACACACACACATACACACACAAATCATTGAACTTTGTGGAGGGACATGATAGAGTAGATAAGAAGACCAGGTATCCAGTCAAAATATTTGCCTCAATACCTGACCAGATATTTATATATCTGGCCAAGTATTGAGAAAAATACCTGACCAGAACATTCCCTCGGAGAAAAATAAATCTCTTTTACTCCACATATTTTGTCGAGAGGCAGCCCAATTATAGTCCCCCACATTTTTCGACTAAATAAGCAGAATTCCAAGGGTGCTAATGCAGATTTGCACCTCTCCTAGAAAAATGCATTTTTCTGAAAAAAGTTTATATGGATTCCTAGGTTTTCAGAAAAATGTCTTTTCGAAGGGGAGGTTTGAATCTACTCTAGCACTATCCCCAAATTCTCGTTATTTGAGTGGCTTCATCGAATACGATTTTCCGTCATCTTCATAAACTACATGGATGGGAAAAACAAAACTGACGTATATGACAGGTATGTAGAACATATATATTTCTGTACTATCTGTTTATAGGTATGTCATTGAAATTGTTGTGCGTGCACACACAAACACAGAAATTCAACAGGCATTTGGCTGTTATTTTTAGAATACCGACATTTACAGTTTCAGTCAGTTTGGAGTTTTGATTGAAAATCTGAGATTTAAAAAAATGTATATTCTTAATCTGCGTATTTTTCCACATACATTGAAAAAAAATTAATTTTGAAACGTTCAGCAGTAAATATGCAACTTTTACTCCCCCCCCCACCCTCAGACACAAAGATATGTTTATTTCAGATCGCTTCTCTGTAGAGAAGCAACTTTATTTTCTCTCTCTCCCCACTCAAACAAAAACTAGTTCTTTTTCCTAAAACTCTCGTATAAAGCTGAAAATATTTAGTCGAGGAAAAAAGTGTTTTGTTGAGAATTAATCCATTTATTTAACGGCAAAAAGAGTAGAACTTTGTCGGTGAATTTTCACCTGTCTACATATACATACACGCTATCACACACACACACACACACACACACACACATTGTCTACCATATATATATATTTAATAACAAACCATGTAATTCAAACTGGAAAATTATTTCTATAAAATGTTGTGAGTGGGTAACATTTCCGAGGCTTCAACCTCACTCCGGTTTTCTGACCCAAAATGGGTTTTGTAGCCGATTAGGAGGTCACTGAAATTAATTCGAGGAAAATAAAATGTCCAATGATTCCGGAATGGAGTATCCGTCCTCCCACCCACACACACATTTTTTTCCGAACGAAAATAAGGGATTTGCAGCATATTAGTAGGTCAGGGTACTTGATTCCACGCAAATAATTCGAGTTTTCTTTTTTTATTTCTTAATGAAAATCGTGCGGGTGAAAGGGTCAAAATTTTACCAAGAGTAAAGTATGTTTATTGATTGACATTTCCATACTGTGTGACCATAATTTCTCGGCAAAAGTATTTGATAGGCTTAGAAATCATAAGGGTTTGGTAATTGAAATCGAAACTCTGTAGCATCTCAAGACGATTGCCAGTGATTGTAGGATCACTTGAAATGATGAAAAAAGGAACTGAAAATTATTTAAGAATGATCACTGACTTACCATCCATGCTGGAAGAGCAAGAAGAGCAAAATATTTTCTTAATTAGTACGTCACACGTATTGAGAATGACATTGTCGCTGTGAATTTTCTTTCCTTTCCCTCCCCCGTTTATTTTATTTGTTTACTTCGTTCTCATTCTAGTTTTTCCTTTTCTTTCTGTCTTCACCCTTTTCTCTATCACACGACTTTCTAAGTGAACAAACTAGTGTGCATATTTTAATGTCCTGCCAATGTATCCAGTACGTTTCTTTACCCTAGGTGTCAGGAAGACACTCGGCAAGAAATCGAAACAGAATTAAAAGAAGTTGCTAATGAAAATGATAACAATAATAATAAACTTTTACAGCTTTATTATTCAGATTTTGGCTCACCACGAGTGGGATGAATCGATTATACCGACCTCAGTGCGCAACTGGTTCCTAATTTGTCAAGCCCAAAAGGATGAAGGACAAAGTCGACATCGGTGAAATCTGAACTGAGAACGTGGAGACGGACAAAATGTCGCTTAGCATTTTACTTGGCGTGCTATTGATTCCGCCAACTCGCTGACTTTGTAATAATTATAATACATGGATTTACCGAAGAAATTAAACATGAAATTTGGCTTAGAAAAATTTGCCAAAGCAACTGTGATAACAAGAAAACTAGTCAAGAGAAACAACATCACACTAGATAAAGCAAATGAAATAAGAGAATTAGACGGAAGCAGACATACAAATATTCGTGAATCAATGAACTAGATACGATAAACAACGCACAAATGAAAGAGAATAGGAATACTATAGACGAGTTAGATTAATACAGAAAACAGAGCTTAATGGGAAAAACAAGATGATACGTATCAACACTCTAGCTGTCCCAGTTATAAGTTACAACTACAATTTTCTTAACTGGCTTCTAAATTAACTAATCAAAATAGACAAGAAAACAAGAATGGATTATTTGAGACAGATCAGAGATTTTATAACGAAATACATAGTGGAGAACGAAGTTCTTAAGATGAGAAAACTAATACAGAGCAAGCTAAAAAGTTCTGGAGTAATATTTGGGATAAACCAGTCGATCATAATGGATATGAAGTATGGTCAAAGAAAGTGAGGGAGGAATTAGTGAGTGAGAAGCAGCCAGATCTAAGATTAACTAATGTATTAATGAGTAAAGCTTTAGAAAAAATTCCGAATTGGAATGGTTCAGGAGGAGATTTATTTCAGCGGTAGTAGCCAAAACAATTGGCAGTTAACATCGGAGGCTGAGGAAACAACTTCAGGGTTGCCTTAATGGACGAATAATACAAGATTGGATGATTAGATGGAGGAAAATACTCACTACGATGGATAATATCAAGGGTAATACAGCTAGCAACTATAGACCAATCCCTTGCTTACCATTAGTGTGGAAGCTGTTTATAGGAATGCTTTCAGAAAGCATTTACGAGCACCTTCACAACCAGGGTTTACTGCCAGAATAACAGAAAGGTTGCATGAAGAAAGCTAGAGTAACGCATGATCTATTACGGAGAGACGACACAGTTCTAAATGGAGTAGATACTAGAAAGAAAAAAAATCTAACAATAGCATGGATAGATAGGAAATCCTATGACATGAACCCACACTCATGGATAAGTGAATGTTTCACTATATTCAGCACAGCAGACAACATAAGAGAATTAATCAGCTTTAGCATGAAGAAATGGAAAGTAGATATCTACTCAGGTGCTAGTCTTAAAAGGATAGTTAATAACAAAAGAGGAATTTACCAAGGGAATTGTAGTCCCCTTTAAATTTTATGTTATATTTGATCCCCGTCAGTTTAGTATTAAGAAGCACAAATGCAGAGTATCAGTTCGGAAATAGTAAGGGGAAAATTAACCATTTGCTGTACATGGATGATCTGAAGCTTTTTAGCAAGAATGAAAAAGTGATGGATTCATTAATACAGACTGTAAGACACTTCAGCAAAGATACTGGCATGGAATTCGGCATAGATAAATGTCTAATATTACTCATGAGAACAGGACAGCTAATCAACAGTGAAGGTATCCAATTACCAGATGGCCAGGCATTAAAATCATTGAAAGGAGGAGAGAGTTATAAGTATCTAGTGGCATTAGAATCTGACAGAGTACTAACTACAGAAATAAAGACGAAAATTGAGGAGTACATCAGAAGGTGGGGGAGGCTAATGAAGGTGAATCTAAATTGACTGAATCTATTGAACGCTGTGAATACTTGGGCAGTATCATTACTTAGATACTCAGAAGTTTTTGCAGAGCGGACAAAAACTGAACTACCATAGCTAGACAGAAGAACTATGAACGAATTGATTATGAGTGGAGGACTCCACCCAAGGGCGGGAGTAGCAAAGTTATACCTACTTAGACGTGAAGGCGGAAGAGGATTAATATTAGTAGAAGACTGCGTGGAGTTGGCTAGGGTAGATATAGACTGCTACGTAGGTAATAGTCAGAGAGTCTATCAGCCGTAAGATGCATTACGAATCTATAGCAATTGGAAGGGCGTGACCCAACTGAAATCAACATTAACAACTGTGAGACGTGAGGGCTAAGGATAACTTAAAGTGTCACCTCTGGAGTTTGCAAATGACCACTATACTGATACGTAACTGGACAGAATAAATTTACAATCTATAAATGTCTTTGAATAACGAGTCGCTCATCTGGGAAAGCCTTGAAATCAATATTACCATCTGGAGACTATGTGTGACCGAGTGATAATAAAAAGACTGAAACGAGGTCTGCAATCAAATAACTTTATTCAACACTTTGCAACTGAATCAGTGGAGGCGAAGATGCCTCTCATTTACTTGACAATTTATGCACCACATTGCAGAAATCACAATGTAAGTGTGTGCCAAAGCAAACTGTTACACTGTTGTACCATTGAATTAGAAATAATGCCCAACGTTTACGCTCGGGTAACCCTACGGCTTCCAAGAGCACAACTGTATTCGTTTTTGCTTAGATAAAATGACAAAATTGTGTACAGTCGCCTCAATGTCACCCAGAGCGAGCTCTGGTCGCGATAACGTCGACTGTGGGCCGGTAGCTATTTACAGTCACCTCAATGTCGCCCAGTGCGAGCTTTGGTCGCCATAGCATCGACTGTGGGCCTGTGGCTGCGTACAGTCGCCTCAATGTTGCCCAGAGCGAGCTCTGGTCGCCATAGCGTCGACTGTGAGCCGGTAGCTGCGTACAGTCGCCTCAATATCGGGTCATAGTGCTAGTTTGGTATAAATTTGTTAAATTAAAAATTTGGGGTAATAAAACATACAATGACATATTAAAAAGGCGAATTAAAATTCCAGAAAAAAAATAGATAGATGATAAATATACAAATTTACAAAAATACATAAAAGTCCATCTACGGGATGGACCAACTAATATGAAACATATCATATATTTAAAATTGACACTCCCCTCGTCAGGATGTTTTTTACACACAACACATAGTACACGGAAACAAATGCACAATTACATACCCGCTTCATGCGAAAGACCAGACATTACGTACTCCCCAAAATTCTCATAGATACTGAATGCTACTTTATAAGCATATAATTCAATCTAGCAGCTATAGTAAATGGTATGCGCACAGCTCCATCTGGACTAATTCACTTCTGCACTCAATTAAATTATTCATCTTTTAATTTCTCCCATTCATGCAAAGCCACATATTCGAGTTCAAGTCCTTGATTCGTTTTATACTAATTGCTATTTTTTGTTTTAATTGTTATATTACGATTTAATTACCATTTTAATAAAATAAAATATATTTAATTACTACTTACTATATTTAATATATTTAATTCAATTGTTATTATTACCTCTAACTTTTACTGCAATTTTTATTTCTAAATTTCTTATGGAAGGTCGAGTGGATCTTATGCGTACAATATATTTTTATATGATGTTTATATATTTATATATTACTATATATTTCCAAACGTCGGGTTTTATGTCTGTTCTGTAGGTATAAATGAATATATGAATATGTGTAAGTGTTTGATCTTTCTGTGGATTTCGTAGTGCTCTTGTAGTTGCTGCTCGCATTGCCTCCCCCTCGGATTAAAAAGTGTATACAGCTCCACTGAGCACTACTATTCCAGTCTGTTATATATTTTGAGCGTTGTTGTCACTGACTATCTCAAGATATAACTTTATATTTTGTAATATATATATATATATATATACATCCATATACATACAATAGAGAGATGTTTTCGTTTCACTTTTAATACGTAATACTGAAATAGTGGAGGAGATATGATATTGCTGTGGGCTCGCTCTAGGCATGAAGTTAAACATTGTTTTTGCCCATCACACTACATGGACTCTAAGTAAGGCATGTATAAAATTTGAATGAAATTGGTTGTGTAGTTCTCAAGTGTCAGGGAAACACACACACAGACAGACAGACACACACACACACACACATTCTCAGTTTTATATATATAGATGTGACGATTCTGCAGCTCACCGATTTGATGAGAATAGTGTCTTATTTAAACACAACAATAGTCAATTTGGAGATGAGCGGGTCAGTTGATACCATTCATCGAGTACTTTTTCGCTCCCAATATGTAAGGTGTTGCTATATGCGAGGAGAAATTTTCGGACGTCATATGCACACAGTAGTTAATCTTATAAGTGAACAGAACCACTTGTAGAAAAATAATGTCAACTGAATTTTCTGTTGAAGTGCTAGAATTGCCGTAAGTGTGTTTTGGCAAATGAACATACCGGTGCTTTGTCGTGAATGATTCAAGTCTCAGAGGAGAG
Organism: Octopus sinensis; assembly: GCF_006345805.1. Lineage (NCBI taxonomy): Eukaryota > Metazoa > Mollusca > Cephalopoda > Octopoda > Octopodidae > Octopus > Octopus sinensis. The sequence continues at coordinate 13,175,417 of NC_043012.1, forward strand.
GCGATTCCCTAATCTCAGAATCTCCAGATTAATTAGGAAGTAAGCGGATGGTACATGCATGATAAATTTATAATTAGAGTGATTGTAGTAGCATATTTAAATATTAATATCTGGTGCGAGCGGTATCCCCTCAGCGAATAGCTGACTTTCATCAGTAATAGGGGAGATCTTGCTTCTTGCTTTAGTGATGTTTTGTGCTGTTGTATTGTACGGAATTTCCTAGGCCTAGACAAAATCGCATGAAGCATTAAACTATACAACAGAGAGAAAACAATACACTTATACATATTTAACTCCAATTACCTCAGTATGCGACAACCAAAATAAAGTCATCCCAACAGAATAAGAAAATTTCATTTCGGTGGTAAAGCCTTCTATGAGGACTTTCAGCTAAAATGGCAACATAAATTTTATGCACCCATTACTCAGTTATGGCTCCACGGACGCTGCAGTAAACGGCAGTGACCACACTCTGGCTTCGACCGATCAGCTAAGCCACTAAAACAAACCCAAGAGCTAAGCCTGAAGTTGGGAACGTTTATCCCTAATTAAACGGAACTGGGCAGAACTGAGGTTGCAAAAGAACCAAACAACCAATGGACTTGAATTTTTGCTATTCCATTATGTGACATGCCACAAGACAGACTGAGTTAAGATACAGAAGGTGATATCGGTCAGTCATCATGAAAAATATTGGGGACCCATCATATATTATCCCCCCAAAATGCCAAAGATGATCCAAATGATCTCTACTTGAAAGGTACCTTGGATTACTTTAGTTGATTTTCAAAATGTCAGTCGCCATTCCTGTCCGTTTGCATTAGTCACAAGGTTCCCAGCTTCAGATCCAATGACCAGCGAATGAGATTGGACATTTTTCAGAATATGTGAACCAAATTTCCCAAGAAATTGTGAATTACTTGTTTCTAAAATGAAGCAGCTGAACATTAAATGTATTTTTCTAACTCCTGTGAAATATGAAGAATTGCAGTTCTGATTTTAATCATTAATACCTATAAACAGAAGCGCTGCTAAACGTGACAATTATTCTGTGTTTACACCTATATTTCACTACGTAATCATCGACATATCTAACAAACACACACACACAAAACAGAACTGCTTTTTATAGGATTTTGCTAGACGCACCAACGTGTACAGCTCAAGGTGTTAAGCCGAAAAACCATAAGCTTATATGTATGTGGAAAGTCTGTCTGTATGTTTCTGAATTTACATGCATACACGCAGACACAAACACACACAATCATATGATACGTCGACGCGTACGAAACAGAATTTATATGTGCGTCACTCGGAGCTTCTGATTTTAACGATATTATTGAAATGAAGTGTGAAAGACGTCAATGAAAATTAACGCACTAGGAATACATTATAGGAAATAATTATCAATTGAAATTATTTGATAAATGCCTGATGCAAAGTGAAATAAAGTAGGGTATTATTTGAAAAGTAAATTTCAAAATATGTCCTGTAGAACGCATAGCATATACTTAGGAAAATGCACATATATCCAATCCCGAAATTAGTGGCCCTGTAACGAAATTTGAAACCATCACCTTTACTACTACTACTGCTACTACTGCTACTACTACTACTACTACTACTACTACTACTACTGCTACTACTACTACTACTACTACTACTACTACTACAACTACTGCTACAACTACTACTACTACTGCCACCACCACCACCACCACCACTACTACTACTACTACTACTTCTACTACTACTACTACTACTGCTGCTGCTACTACCACTACTACTACTACTACTACTACTACTACTACTACTACTACTACTACTACAACTGCTACTACTACTACTACTATTATTATTATTATTCAGGCATTTTATCAAGGTAGATTGAAGACACTTGTGTAACCATTCCTAGTCTCCTACTAGTTTTCAGCTTCCACATTCTTCTGTCTTTTATCGCGGAAAGCTTTTCGAATTCTCTGAGGTATATTATATTAGCTGATACTGTGAAATCTGTTAGGTATTTTGTCGATTAGTTTGATAGTTACATCAGGTCTATTATCATTTATTTTTTTCTTATAACGGATGGGTAAGTCCCACAGAATTGTTACTCTATTACCAGTTGTCACTGGTTTCGTGTAGTATTCATACCAGGAGAATGTCATAATGATCACAGATGTTCCAGAGTAGATACCACACTATTCTGTCATGTCTACTTTTGTACTCGGTTATTTCATGTCCTGAACAGCCTTCCATAATATATCGAATTGCTTTGGTATTTTTATCACATAGTCTACCGTTTTGGGCAGCGTCATTGTAGAGAACGTTTTGTTAGGAATTTGTTGTGAATAGAGATTAATCTTGAGATACCATAATAAAACCTTCAATTACTGCTTTTAGACTTGTACAACCTAACCACTGATGACATCCTTGCATCGCAAAAGCTCTAGACATGCGCAAAATTTCATCGATTATGAAAGGTTTTCTGCGACGAAGTATTGGCATGTGGTACCTAAAATTGTACCTCAATCATAAAGCCATAGGTGCATTTGCCAGCATTGCGATTCATCGGGACATATACCAAGGAGCTTCATTGTAACCATTACTTTTTTGGCTAGCACTTGTATCTATCACATGAATTGAACCATACACAATATGGATAAAAAAAAATCTTTGATAGAACCATCTCGCACTCCTTTTATAATGATGAGCTCAACCTTCTTCCAAAAATCAATAATGCTCTCCATGGATTACAAACAACTGTGAGAAGTTTAAGTGAAAATATAAGGCGCGGAATTTGGTTTGGATAAAGGCCCCAAAGCAACATTTAAACGGAGAAAACTCATTTCTACATTGTGCTCTACGCTAAATGGCAACACTATATCGAAGAATTAGACGCAGATAGAGAATAAAAATTGCTAGGAATAAGTGAACGGAAAAGGATCCAACACAACAAAAATAATGAAAAATCAGGAATAGTATAGAAGATTATGGCTAATGCTGAAAAGGGAATTGAATTACCAAAATAATGTTCAAGACATGAATACACTTGCCTTCCCCTGGTACGTACAGATTATATATATTACCGAATAAAAATATAATACCTGAAAACTTTTATTAAAATCAAATAATTTTTAATATTCAAATTTTATCCTTAGCTGCAATATTTTAAGTAAAATTTTTCTTGTTCTGTACTTTACAAGATATAATAGCTTGTCCTGAATTTTTCCAAGTGTAATAGCTTGTCCAGATTTATAATCTTAAGAATATTATTTTTTTTTGCTCACATTTTTCTATGTAATCCATGTATTTTCCAGGCTATGCTATTATGCTATTAATAATGCATCAATAATTAAGATTTTACCTTATTGAAAATTGAATAATAAATTTAAAGTATTGTGTGTGTATGTAAAGAGAGAGAGAGAGAGAGGTGTTGTCAGAGAGACAGAGAGAGAAAGTGTGCTGCTGTGTGTGTGTGCGTGTGTGTGTGTGTGTGAGAGAGAGTGATGGCATACATTTTATTTACTTTTTCTCACATCTTTTTAGTGTGTTTGACTGAGAGAGAAAGAGGTGTGTCTTGAAGTGTGTATGTGTGTGCGTGTGTGTGTGTGTGAGAGAGAGAGAGAGAGAGAGGAGGAGAGAGTGATAGTGTAAATGTTTTTTATTTATTCAGTTTTTCTCGCATCCTTTTTTAGTGAGTGGGTGATTGACTGAGAGAGAGAGGTGTTGTCATGTATATGTAAAATGATTAGGATCAGTCACATATGCACACAAACACATATGTACACACATTATCTGTCGTATACATGTACATGCATTAATACATATGCATACATGTTTTTAATATGTATGCATATGAGGAAGAGAGAAAAGTCAGTCACTGAGTGAAGGTGTGTGTTCACATTACAATTTTTTTTGCATGTATGTATAAGTAGCTAAGTAAAATTTACACTATTACTATCTCTCTCTCTGTCACACACACACTCTCTCTCTTTCTCCCTCTCTCTCAATCAATCCCTCACACATTCACTGAAAAATATGTGAGAAAAGATAAATAAAAAATGTATGCTGTCACTCTCTCTCTCTCTCTCTCTCACACATACACACACACACACTTTCTGTCTCGCACCTACCATCAACACATACACACGCCCATGTCTATTTCCTCTCTCTTCACTTTATGCTTACTTCAAACAAAATGTACATTTCCACTCACAAAATAAATAAATAAAATTTTTTTATGGAATTTACTGAACGCCGTAAGGTAACAGCTGAGCTGCGCCACACACCTTCAAGTTAAAACAAAAGATTGCCAAAAATGTCTAGGCTATTGCCAAAATTTCTAAATAATATTTTAAGTTTTTAAAATTTTATGATATAATTGTATTAATTAATACAGATGACGTAATTAAACTAATTGCAATTAGCAGTGTCGTTGATAATTTTTTCCTTACCTCAATGATGCTGGTGACATATATTAAAATCCCTTATAGAACTATATTCATAAAAAGTATAGAATATATTATCACCCTCAAATTTGAGAAACAAACACTCATAACTTTTTTCTTTTAAAACTTCATTGCATAAGATTGATACCATGAAATTCCTCAAATGAGCTCATCTTTTAAGCTTAATTAAAATATAGTTTGTTTTTAAATAAAAAAGTTAATTATATTTAAATCTAATTTTTTGCCTTACTTATATTTCTTCATGATATTTTACCTCACAACGTTTTTGATACAAATTTTTGCTGCATGGGATCAAAACTATGAAATTCTTAATGCTTTTCTATCAGTGAAGCTAAGATAAATATATTTTGCTTTTAAAATGAAAAAGCTATTTAAATCTAATCTTGATTGGAGGCGTTACTTACTCTCCTATAACGTTGCTACAAATTTTGATGTAAACTTTTTTCTACTGGACCAAATTTCAATTTTTTAAGCCAAAATGTATTTAGGGACTAGTCCTCTTCAAAAATGTTAACAGTTTTTAATTTGGTTAAGAACTGAATTAGCGATAAAGCTCTGAAGATGCTGCATGTGACTAAATTGCGGCCGAAAGAATATTATTCAACTACTACAGTAGTTGAATGATATGCATGTTTATCACCACATACACACACAGATACTTACATCCATATATATGTGGACTGTTAATGAGTGGTGAGGTATAGTTCCAGAGAAGACTCATCCAATTCCTATGCAAGCATGGACATACAGATATACAGTGTAATATAAAAATGAAAGAAAAGTTTGTTAGAGTGCTGTTTCAATCAATCTTTTAGATGTTAACACTATCAATAGTACAACTGTTGAAAACAGTTCTGTAAGGAACTAGAGCAATACACATATGAAACATTTTAGCCTGAAAGAATCCATAAAATATTTTAGTTATACTAATTTGGATAAGTAAGAAATGATCCACCAATATTTCCTTGCTAAGATTGATATCCTTTTTTAAAATCATAAGGAACTCTCAACAAAATTTTTTAACTATCTTGTAATGTATATGCACGCACACACACACGTCCCCACCCACAGTAATATTCATGTCATCAAAATATGCCAACAGTTTTTCTTAAACAAATACAATTTGTTTCAACTTAAATCTTCTATTAACTATTTGGAATATACCAGCACTATAAGAACTGACAGTGATATGAATAAAGCTTTTGGATGTTCTTGGCCATGTTAGAACATGCAATACCATATGAACATGCATCAGTTCTCTATAGCAATGTCACAACCACTGCGAAAATAGAACAAATTTAGTTTGAGAGTAAATTCTCTCAAAGTGAGAAATACTGACAAGAAGTATAATCATTGATCCTTCTACTTTAATCATTCAACATCAATACTTCCACTTTAAAAAGAAAATAGAAAATAGCAACATCCCTTGTAGCCTCTTACAACAGGCTTGGCCTAGAATTAGTTGCTGTTTTTTTTTACCTATGTCCAGCCTGATCAGATTACATCAATTATGTTGTTGAGCACTTCTTGTTGCCGACAGTGGATTGATGAAAGCTATTCTTTATCTCTCTATTTGCTTTAACTGACTTCTGCTGTTGATGTGTATAGCTGGTTCTGACTAAACTGGTTCTGTTTTTCACTCAGTCTGACGGTTTGCCATGTTACTTTCCATAACATAAACTTCTGCAGCAATATTTCCTCTTAAGATAATGATTCAAATATCTTACTAAGCTCATAAGTAAACACGAGTGGGGAAGAAAAGTTTGTGGGATCAAAAGTGATACAGAGTGAACTGAATTATGTCCTGCTATAATTGATTTTCTACTTGGTCACTCAACAGTTGATAACATATCTACCAGTAATACACTAGTATCAATAAACTATGCCTAATCAAGAATCATTGAGAATACAAAAACACTTTTATGTTGGTTTATTGTAGCATTAATTCATGTTAACTGGATACAATAACTGAGGAAGATAGTGTACCAATAGTGGTGGCATTGGACTCCAGGTAATTAGATGTGTAGCAAGAATGCTGACACAAACACATGAATGTTTCTTGAAATGAAATAAAAAACCTCACAAAATCTCTTTTCAAAATGTCCCACTATTTTGAAAACAGAAAAACAACCAAGCTAAAAGTTAAGGATAAATAATTGCTAGTTTGTTGTGTAGAGGGGAGATGACAAAGGAGTGGGTGGTTGGGCAAAGACTGAATAAGAACTTAAAAAACTTGAGTTTACAAGAAGAAAATACCTTGCATCACTTACCTGAGAGCACAAAATCTATAATTAGTGGGAAATGGAGAATTTAATATTGGTAGAGAAAAATAGGAGATGAATAATTTTTATAAATAAATAAGAGAAGCAAATGAATAAATAACCAAAATATAGCCAAAGCTAAAACAAGCAGCATAAACAGTCTGAAATTTTGTGCATTTCTTAAACTTGTAATATAGAACTGGTGCAGACAGACATATGGATTGCAACAAATCAAATTCTTGAAGCAAACAGGTGATAGGAAGAGAAGAAAGTCACTCATTTGGAATGTTTGGAGTGTTGTTTTGGTTGGCTGTATGATAAGTGTAGGGGACAAGGCAGTGAAAACAATAGTTTTAGGTCCCCAGCACATGCGCCCTTAGCATGCCACAAAGGGAATAGGGGTTCACTTTAGGTGTTTATTCCTGCCATATAAAGGAAGATAAAATTTTGAGATTGATTTTGTTTAGTAACAGTAATAAGTTCTTTTGAAGGTGCCAAAATACCTGTAGACACTCAGAGTTACAAGTGAAACCATAATGATGTACTAAAGAAGTATTATGAAAGAGGTGCCTTGAAATTTAAGAGCTTGTGTTTTAGGAATTTCAGGTGATATAGTTTTATTATTCATTATCAAATGAATAATAATAGTAAAAGAATACTTTGGATGCAGATTTTAATTTAACTAAATCATAAATATACTCAATAGTATGAGTGTCATTTATTTTGTAGAATTAAAAATCCCAGGACCTGAACATTGGTGAAGGAAATAAATTATGACAGATCACTTGAAAACAGATTTATTTAAGCCTCACTTGAAAACAGAT
>NC_043012.1:13183070-13245570 GCF_006345805.1 Octopus sinensis
CAAGATCATGTTAGATCGTCTTGTTGAGATTGTGTGTGCACATGTGGGAAGTTAAAGGCGATCCACGTTTGTCTTTAGATGGTGCATCTAATTACAAGTCAGCAGCTTGCGGATTTTTCTATCAATTTTCATAATTTCACTGGTATTCCAGTTAAGCACATTGTAGCTATAAAGAACAACTGGGACTGCTAAGGAATTTATGGGTAACACCTTATTATATGCATTCGCGCTCAGACTTCGGGACCGCTTCGAACTCTTCTATAACATTCCTACATAACATTCTCTTTCATACTTGCATGCTGGATACCAGAGCCTTTATTTACTCCGAGGTATTTATAGGTTTGTTCCTGCTCAAGTTCCTTTATTACTGTTTCGACATCTAATTTGACTGAACTTGACTTTACCAATTTCCCTTTCGGAAAAGTGGCTTTGGCACACTTTTCAAGGCCAGACTCCACCCCGATATCATTACTAAATCCTTTCACAGTATGTAAGATTTCTTCAAGCTCTTCATCATCTTTGCCATATAGTTTTAGGTCATCCATATAAAATAGATGGCATATTTTTCTGTTGTCAATTTTATAGCCATACCCCGTTCTTTTCAGTTCACTTGAGAATGGTATTAGTGTTAAGCAGAAAATTAATGGTGAAAGTGAGTCAGCGTGGAAAATCCAAAGTTTATGCTAATATTGTTTGATCGCAATACTTCATTAGAATGATATAACTAGAGCTTCGTATTCCATAGTGACATACTATACTTTTAAAAAATATGAAATCACAGGAGAAATTTTGAAAATGTCCAGCGATTTCAGAATCCACGAATGTGGTATGCTGTCAAAAGGCTTTTTTGTAATCAATCCATGAAGAACTGAGATTTCTGCGCTTGTTATGGCAGTTCTCAAGGATCATGCGATTAATTAGGAGCTGATCTTTGCATCCGTACGAGCCTCGTCTGCATCATTTTTGTTCAGTGGGAAAGAGGTTATTCTCTTCCATAAACGTATATGATTTCTCTACTAGAATAGATGTCAAGATCTTATAGGTAGTAGATAAACATGTTATAGGCCGGTAGTTTTTGGGTCTTTCGTTGCGTTATTTTGGGGGAGGAGGTAAGTAATACCACTTGCCATCCAATGTGGAATTTTTTCCGGGTCATTCATAATACTATTAAATAGTATTATTAACATTTTGTGTGCGGACGAGAGTGATGAGAGCCAGAAATTTGGTACTCTGTCAATACCAGGGGATTTCCATTTATGAACCTTCGTTAGTGCCCTCCTTAGGTCAGCGATTGAGATGTTTTCCCATACCTGTTCTTGCAGATTTTTGTAGTCGTCTTGGGTGCGTTTGATCCACTCTGCATTTTCATTGCATGGTTTCTCATTACTCCAGATCCCCTGCCAAAAGTTTTCAACTTCTTCCAGTAGGGATGGATTTTCAATGGTTATTTTTTCTTTCCCTATTTCCCCGTAAAATGATTTGGCATTGGATTTGAACATCTTATTTTGTTTGTAGAATTTGATTCTTTTCTCAAATCTGCGTGTTCTCTGAGCTTTTGCTTGAACTTTTTGTTTAAGTGTTTCTTTCGCTGAGATTAGTTCTTCTCTTGTTGAGAATCCATAGTTTGTCACAATCTTCATGCCTTTTCTTGATCTTACACCATTTCCAGAGATTAGCCCAGTTAATATTAATATCTCCCTTCGCATTTATTCAATTTCAGTTTTAATTCTACTCCTCCAGTTTGATTTTCGTTTCGAATTTTCGACTGTTGGCTTTTTGGGCATTAAACAGCGTCTTTCGATTACCTTAGCAAGAGAGTAAATAAGTTCATTAAACTTATTAGAGATCGGGTTTTAGTTGTTGTATGGTTTCTTGTGAAACGCAGTTGCCATTTTTTATTTGTTTTATGTTTGAGTGCATTTGAGAGTTTATGGAGTGATTCCCTATCATTCAATATTTGTATGCCCTACAACTGCAAGCTCATTCAGCACTTCCTGCTTCATTTCAATGATAAATTTTCTGCGTTGTTCAGCAAATATGTGGTCTTCTTCTTCTTCTTCTTCTTCTTCTTCTTCTTCTTCTTCTTCTTCTTCTTCTTCTTCTTCTTCTTCTTATCATTATTATTATTATTAATTATTATCGTTATTTTTATATAATCTTTTGTTTTTCCACGGTACATACGCACATCAAATAAGCAATGTAATAACATTAAACATTTTCCAATGCATTCATTATTACAAACTACTCAGTTCAGAACCGCAAATGGTATTCGACGTTGACATCAATGCAGATGATCCTGGAAATATATTTTACAAGAGTCTTCTTAAATTTTATACGTATCATATTCTACGTTTTACATTCACTATTAGCACAACTCTTGTATTACATACTTTATCCTACGTTTCCTTACTTGCGCTACATTCTGTTTCTTTTGTGTGTAATATTGAACAATAAAACTTTAAATCTTATATATTTTCATTTTCTTTTTCAAGTAAGTTCCTTCTTCTATTCGAATGAAATATGCAATGCGCGTTTTACATAAGGAAAGATCAAAATATCAAAATATATATTTATATATAATATTTTAGAATAACTGTTTCAAAATCGGGTGAGAATTAAATATTGAACATTAATCAGCAACTGGAAGCCTACATTCATGCATCAATGTCAGAAGCCAATATAAACTGCATTTCCGATGAGGAGAGCGCTGTTGGAAATATGAAAATTTATCCCAAAAATCTGCGGGTCAAGACTTCTTAATTGAGGCTTGTTTTTGATACACGACATTTAGTGCTGTGATGTACATAGCACAAATTTTTGTGCATCTCTAAAACGAGGACTATATGTATAATATATGTGTATGTGGTTTTATGTGTTTATATGTGTGTGTGTATGTAGGTATGTATGCATTTGAAAAAATTACAAATCTATACAAATCAGATTATTATATATAAAGAATGGAGAAGGAAACGGTACAGAGGTAAATCTGAGACATTCAAATTTAGAACGAATTTAATAAATTGATTTAAAAATTAGGTAACAAAAGTATAAACTATTAACGGTTTTGATGATGAATTTCATATTACCAAATATTAATAAAAATTTATAAACTATAAAAACAATATCCCATCTGTTTGATGGTCAAAACATGTCTGGATATTTTTTCGTTGAAGTCTTCTTTAAATATAGTTTGGTATAAGGTTCAAAGCGTTAGACAGGAAGAGGTTTAGTTGAGTATCGTCTGAAAAATACCTATAGGCTCCTGCCGAGGGAGTATAAGTCTAAAGGTGTGCGTGTGTGTGTTTGTATGTGTGCATATGTGAGTGTGTGTGTGTTGTGAATGTTCTTTAAGTATGTTTGAAAAGTGACCAGTATGTATTTTGTGATGAATGCCTTAAGAAACGAATTAAGATTTTCCTTCTTTTTGGTGTATGTGGTTGTGAATTGCGATGTTTCATCTGAATATCTCCAAATGTGTATATCTATGTGTATTTGTGTGTGTGATGTTTTCTTTTGGGTGTCTCCAGGTGTGATTTGGTTTTCGTGTGTTTTTGTTTTCTTACGATATCTTCTTTTCTGTGTATGTGTGATTGTGTGTATATTATTTTGTTTTAATTCATATTTGGTAAGATGAAATTCATCATCAAAACCGATAATATTTTATACTCGATTTATATAACCTTTAAGTCATTTTATAAATATCTTTCTAAATTGACAAAATCTTGGTCCCAATTCTGTACGGCTTCCACCTCCATCTTATATACACACTCATACACCCACAGAGGTACGCGAATACACACACACATACACATTTTTGAAAGATATAAATACTTCTTAAAGGGATGTCTGCATCCATGTTACTCGCTTTTATCCAGTGTGTCAGTGAAAAACTAAAAGATGTTACCGTCACTTTGATGTATATATTCATATTACCATTTAAAAAATAGAAAATGGAGAAATTCTTCTGTCCATGACGAAATGTTCAATTAACTATATTCAGTAAGAATCTCTAAGTTGATGTGCCTCATTTGAATTACTTTGGCATGGAAACAGTTGTAGGATCAATGAGATTGATATCATTGCCAACTGGATTTTTTTCAATAAATTGTTTTCTGCATATCATTTTCACCATGTTCTTTTCCATCCATCTATCTATCTATCTATCTATCTATCTATCTATCTATCTATCTATCTATCTATCTATCTATCTATCTAGCTAGCTAGCTAGCTAGCTATCTATCTATCTATCTATCTATCTATCTATCTATTATCTATCTATCTATCTATCTATCTATCTATCTATCTGTCTGTCTGTCTATCTATCTATCTATCTATCTATCTACCTATCTATCTATCTATCTATCTATCTATCTATCTATCATATATCTATCCATCTATCTATCTATCTATCTATCTATCTCTCTATCTCTCTCTCTCTCTCTCTATATATATATATATATATATATATATATATATATCTGTCTGTCTGTCTATCTATCTATCTATCTATGCATCTCTCTCTCTCTCTCTCTCTATATATATATATATAGTGTATGTATGTATATATACATATGATTCGTTGGAAAAATAGAGATGAGAATGCAAGGAGTGCTTTTTAAGGGACATTCGGCATCCCATTCTTTGATATGCTGTTAGCATGTTGTTTATTAAATCAGAATACCTTTCAGCTCAACGATTTCCAAGAAAGTTCTGTACAACTTACATTAAGGAACTCCATGCCGTCAACTCAACTGGAGTCAGTTTACCTCTGAATGTGCTATCAGACATGAGGTCCAATAAAAATGTCTGCTTTCAGTTTTGCGTCTCAACACCAAATTTTACTTTTAGTTACTGGAAGTCACAACCATCGTGCGTCATTGCTTTTACGAATTTTTTTACATGAGTGGAAGGAAGATATTTTGCAGTTCTACCAGTGGTATATTCAGCACCTTGTACCGACCAACTATGCACTCTTCTCTGTTATGTCTGACTTTTATATTGTGTAATTATTACTGTCGTTGCGGCTGCTCCAAATATACAAGAAGCACATGTTTTTGGTATATCCCAGCTGCAGTTCTAGGAGGAGAGATATCGCCTTTGAATCACCACAACTATTCCCACTTATGAACTGAGTAATTAACTCCTTGCAGAATGAGTTCCATCGATTCATAAGTTTCTTCTATATCGATAAAATGATCCACAAAAATGGCGGTTTTTCATTACCATTATGTAATAATACAGCTTTGAGGTTAACCTTACTCAAGTCTATAAACAATCTCCCTTCGTCAGCCGTATGCTCGTGTCCTATATTTTGCATGAGTGCATTAACATCAGTACAGAAACAAGCATTATGTTCTTTCTTCAAAAAGACAGATAAGCCTTCATGGTAAGAATGGAAAATGGAAATTTTCGTACGGCGCTGTAGGAGATTCCATTGCAGTAGTGTAGATCCCAAACCGTTGCCTTCTCCTTTGACAATGCTAGATCTCTTCCTAAATTGTTCAAATCTACATCATTAAACAAGCGTGGCTCATTTTTCTTAGAATCAACTGTGTGCTTTTCGTCGATAGGTGAATCGGGGGTTCATCGTGCGACGTGCCTAGGGTTTCAAGTGAATCATGTGAATGAGAAACTGTGACAGGGTTATCGAAGTCATGTGGGACTGACATTAGAGCCGACTTATAATCTGCGTGCACAATTTTTGCTTAGGTTTTCTTTGGTAAATAAATAATATTAGTCATGCAAACGTATTTATCAGAGATATGATTGACTTGCTCGCGCCATACCATTGGTACAACAAAAGGCATTCCCTTCTTTTTCCATTCAACCACTGGGTAAGCCCTGAGTAACACATGCTGCAGCAGATATGATGTACCCACCTCTTGATTTGATCCCCAACTTTACACTTGAATTAATATTTATGAGCAAGTTTTAATTTGGTGGCAATTCTTCTGCTGGTTACGCGGGGAAAATTTCCTGTTCATGATCTAACAGAATGGACTCAGTTAAATCACTAATCAGGCAGAGTGGGAGATACGCATATAACACATGACAGCAGAGTAAACGACACTGAGAATTATCAAGAACAAACTGACGTAAGGGGCGCTTGCACACAATAAGTCAGCACCATTTATTGTTCAACTAAATAATGAAAATTCTCATCGTTTGTTTTATTGCCGTTATTTATTTAATTTTGAATGAAGACCGCATTCATTTAAGCAAATTTTATAATACAGCCTATATATAAGCTGTAAGTATAGTTATAATCTTGTGCAAGCGCATAACACCGGATCCTGACGTGCTACTACAATACTGAGTAGTGTAAAACACGTACTTTTACTCCAAAAGAAAAATCTTTGTTGTCAAGTGCTATCTAATGTGCCTTCACAAAGGGAAAGAGAACAAGAGAAAGAAAAACGAAAACGTCCTACCTATTTGAAGACATTGGAGATATTTACAAAACAATTAATTTTTATTTTAATTTAATTGTCTTTCTCCTTAATTAATACCCACCATTGTTATAATTTTTGTTGAACAAATCGAACACACTGAGAACGTTAGTAACTGTTGCAAAATATATTTCATGACACAATTATTTCAGCATTTATTTCACAATTATTTCACATACCAGCATGCACGCAAGCACACAGACACACGCGCACACAGACACATACATACACAGACAAGCACATATATACATATATATATATATATATATATATATATATATATATATATATATATAATATATATATATATGTATATATATATATATGTGTGTGTGTGTGTTTACATGCATACACAGAAAATATATATGAATGTGTGTGTTCATATATATACATATGTAGGGCGTGTTACGCAAACCTTTTAGATTGTGCCGAAAAGAATGGATGAACAATCCCGCAGAAATAATGCCTCGAATTTTGAATCGTAACATTTTTATTCATTACTAGACTTTACAATAGCTTTTTTTTTTCACACCTAAAAAATATTGACTATATGACTTTTCCATGATGGATAGACATGCAATTTTGAAAACAATTATCGTTGTGGTATGTAATGCAACCATCGTTTTTGCCTTATATTAGTAATATATAATCCTGTGTTTCTTTGAGAATCCGATAAAGCGCAACCTCAGCAGTTATCACTTTTGAAACTGCTTTAAATATTCTTGCAGCAAACGGCTGCACTTAACGAATACTACCAATGTGATATAGACTAATATCAGCTCGTAATTACTGAAAACGTTTTAAGGAAAACAGAAAATCCTATGCCTTCTTAAAACTACAAATATTTACATATATATATTACAGAATTAAATCTTTATAGACATGCATAGCAAAATATATTTGCACATCACGCTAATGTTTCACGTGAAAAAGTATAAACACATACATTTATAATGATCACATGATAGAAAGTTGCGCATATAAAAACCACCAAACGAGTGAAGATAATTTTAAAACTACCAGAACACCAGATACTCTTCAAAGTTACAAATAAGAAGTCGGCTTAACTGAGTTCTAGTCAAAGTATTTGAGTGACGTATGTTACTAGATGTGTTTGTGTGTTATGTATAATATCAACATTGTTAAAGGGAAATTTAGATAAATAACATTGGCATATATCTCACGTTTACATATATCGTTTACCGTGTAGGTGATTTTGCAAATGAAATGGAATATTGATATAAATTTATGAAAACGCATAATATAAACTCATTTGTCTTCCACGGTACATTCACACATCAAATAAGCTAGAAAATACCATTAAATATTCTACTATACATTCACCATTACCACCTACTTAGTTTATAACGGCTAATGTTGTAAGACGTTGACATCAATGCAGGTGCTCCTGCAAATATATGTTGCTGATGTCTTCTCAAATGTTAAACCTTGTATTACATATTTTACACTATATTTCTCTACATGCGCGACATTCTGTTTCAATGTGTGTGTGTGTGTGTGTGTGTGTGTGTGTGTGTCTGTGTGTGTGTCCCCGTGTGTGTGTGTGTAAGAGATGGAGGTGGAAACATCAGAGGAGTGAATTTAAGACATTTTAGTTTAGTTTATAAATAATTTAATATAATGATCTGAAAATTCTATAAAACAACTATTAAATATTACCGGTTACGATGAAGAATATCATATTACAAATTATTAATGAAAATCATTTAAAAAAATTAAAGTAAAAACAGTGTATCATTTAATTGATTGTCATAGCATGTCTGGAGGTGTTTCGTTGAAGTCTTCTTTAAATATAGTTTAGTACAGTGTTCAAGGTGTTAGAGGGAAAGTGGGGGGTGTAGTTGTGTACTTTCTGAAAAATGTCTGTATGTTCCTACCGAGAGAGTGATTTATAAATATTAATTGAATGGGATATAAATCTAGATATATATCTTGTCTGTGTGTGTGTGTGTGTGTGTGTGTGTGTGTGTGTGCGTGTGCTCAATGTCCTTTCAATATGTTTGGAACGTGACAAGTTAATTCCTAATGAGTGTGTATATTGTAATGAATGTCTTGTTAAGAAAGGAGATAAGATTTTCCTTCTTTTTGGTTTGTGTTGGTTTGATCTGCGATGATTTCTGATGAGTATCTCCAGCTGTTTGTATATATGAGCGTCTGTGGTTATAAGAGGTTTTCGCTGATTTGTAATCAAGAAAATCGTGACAGTAATTGATTATGCCTCATCACAACAAACGACGAGGTCACATGCTGGTGTACTGAGAACTGCAGCTGCTAATGTCCATATATGTGTTACGGCTGTGGTAGTACTTCTTTGTCGCTGATATGATAAATACGACAACATAAAAACATCAGACTCTTTCGTCCAACATATAAGATAGCCTTGCGAGATTATCTTCAATTATAAGAAGGATTTCTGCGCTCCCCTTTATATCACAAAGTTATTTTAAGTTATAAAGATATATTAGGGCACCCGCTAAAAGATGCAGAGCTTAATGTACTATTTTTCTCATATATATCCAAAACTAATTGAAAGTATCAAAACCAATTTTTACATATATTTACATAAAATCTTTCATCATTTCTCTCTCTCACCCCCTCTCTCTCTAATATATATATATATTATATATATATACATATATATATATATATATATATATATATATATATATACGGGTGGGAAGGGGCTGTTGACACCAATCGTTTCATTCACAAATTTGAATTCGGTGATACTAGTTGAGGATTCTAGCTCGCTCTGATACTGAGTTGAGTTGGTACCTCTAGTATCTCAAAATTCAATATATAATCATTTATGATTATAGTATTCCACGCTGAAGAGAAAAGAAGTTTGGTAAGATAGAATTATTTTATTTAATATTTTAATTCTTATGCTTTCCTAAAACTTGATTTCGAAACGTACGTCCGTGGATAACTTTAAAAATGTTTGATAGATTGCGGTTAATTCATTCTCTCTTACCTTTTGTGTCAGCCTTCCAATTGCTGTTTTTACTGAGATCTCCCTTTTTAGTAGAAGAAAATAGCTATAACCTTTGACTGCTATTTCTAAATTCGGTATGTGGTAAGGCAATTCGTTGCTGAACCCTTATTGCTTAGTATTACTTAATTTTCCTCAAATGGGCTTTTACATGCCGAAGACTATTGGTGTAATTGATAATATTCTAAATTAATTAATTCACCCTTCATTATTCGGATAACCATATTTTATCTCAGTAGATGACTACAGCATCTTTTTTGGCTACACGCGGGTGGGAAGGGGCTGTTGACACAATCGTTTCATTCACAAATTTGAATTCGTGATACTAGTTGAGGATTCTAGCTCGCTCTGATATGAGTGAGTTGGTACCTCCTAGTATCTCAAAATTCAATATAAATCATTTATGATTATAGTATTCCACGCTGAAGAGAAAAGAAGTTTCGGTAAGATAGAATTATTTAATATTAATATTTTAATTCTTATGCTTTCCTAAAACTTGATTTCGAAACGTACGTCCGTGGATAACTTTAAAATGTTTGATAGATTGCGGTTAATTCATTCTCTCTTACTGTTTGTGTCAGCCTTTCAATTGCTGTTTTACTGAGATCTCCCTTTTTAGTAGAAGAAATAGCTATAACCCTTTGACTGCTATTTCTAAATTCGGTATGTGGTAAGGCAATTCGTTGCTGAACCCTTATTGCTTAGTATTACTTAAATTTTCCTCAAATGAGGCTTTTACATGCCGAAGACTACTTGGTGTAATTGATAATTATTCTAAATTAATTAATTTCACCCTTCATTATTACGGATAACCATATTTTATCTCAGTAGATGACTACAGCATTTGTTTTGGCTACACGCGGGTGGGAAGGGGCTGTTGACACAATCGTTCATTCACAAATTTGAATTCGGTGATACTAGTTGAGGATTCTAGCTCGCTCTGATACTGAGTTGAGTTGGTACCTCCTAGTATCTCAAAATTCAATATATAATCATTTATGATTATAGGATTCACGCTGAAGAGAAAAGAAGTTTCGGTAAGATAGAATTTTTAATTTTAATATTTTAATTCTTATGCTTTCCTAAAACTGATTTCGAAACGTAAGTCCGTGGATAACTTTAAAAATGTTTGATAGATTGCGGTTAATTCATTCTCTCTTACCTGTTTGTGTCAGCCTTCCAATTGCTGTTTTTACTGAGACTCTCCTTTTTAGTAGAAGAAATAGCTATACCCTTGACTGCTATTTCTAAATTCGGTATGTGGTAAGGCAATTCGTTGCTGAACCCTTATTGCTTAGTATATATATATATATATATACATATATTATAATATATATATATAGATATATATATATATATTATATATATACAATTTTATTAAACATTTTATACACACAGGATAAATCCATGACAAAAATTAAATAATAAAGGTAAGTAACAATCAGCAACTGCTCAAGAAGAATTCGGTGTTTTCGAAGCCACTGCAAAAATTGCTAATGCATCCCTGGTTTTCATACTGCGCTCTCCTGATCCAAGCAGTTACATTTTAAAATAAAATGGAAATAGAATGTGTACTTATTGAAGCTCATCTTTAAACTCTTTGTTTTAAATAATTAATGCACAAATCTCCATATAAACATAACAATATTTGCATTATTCATATTTGATGGATATTTTATCCTCATCTTGTTTTTTGTTAACACAACATTTCAGCTGATATACCCTCCAGCCTTCATCAGGTGTCTTTTTCGATGCTGTTGTAATTATTTTATTATTATTATTATTATTATTATTATTATTACTATTATTATTATTATTATTATTATTATTGTTGTTGTTGTTGTTGTTGTTGTTGTTATTATTATTTCTCAGGTCACTGGTTTGAATTGAACTGGGGTTAGTAGCGCTCTTCACAACTACGACATATACCCGTGGGAATATATCCGTCAAATGTAAGTAATTTATATAATGTACATAATTCCTCCTCTCTTAAATATCGAACTGAAATATAACAATATTTATATACAGAACATGTACGATTTAATTTCAATATATAAGATGTATATAGAGGGAGGTTTTTTACATTTAGACAACTTCAGTGTATACAACATTTCTAGTTAGTTTCTGTATACCATGATGATCCCGTCATCTTAGTTTTGACTTGTAATTGAGGAACTGGTTTTGGTCAGCGTAAATTCTTGTCTGGGATTCCAACTATGCTTATAGCAAATCTAATTGAGGAACTCATTTTTGTCAGTATATAATTTCGTCTTGGAATCCAACCCTACTTATAGTAACGTATAATTGACCGCGAATGAAAACTGGATTTGGTAAGTAATTGCCACATTTTCGTTGACTCTGTATTTGGCTTGTGTTTATGGAACTTGCAAAATGTGGAACTTGGAAATTGGCGTCTTTGTAACGTAAAAGTTAATTCAGAATCAGAAGGCGTTACACTGATCCGAGGAATCAGAACGATTTGTCCCACATCAACTCCAGTCAATTTTTTTTCAGTTATTAGATTGTTATTTTCAGGTACAATTTTATACCTTATGTCGTAAAAATGACCGTTTTCGTGATCGAAATTTCTGATTAATATTATTGGTGCTACAATTTATAATTTAATCTCATGCGGAAGTAGACCCCTGATAGAAATTCTTCTCTTTTGTATGATAAACTATCTCGATATTGTTGAGCATCTTGATGTAGAACTTCTCTTCCTTCCCCTGAAAAACACATTGCAGCATATATGAGGCACCCACCTCTTGTTTTGGTACCCGACTTTACACCCGAATTAATATTTATAGGCAAATTTAAATTTGATGACATTGATCTTCTGCTAGTTACGCGGGGAAAATTTCCTATTCATGATCTAACACAATGGTCCCAGTCAATCTCATAATTCCTAAAATTGTTCCCATGCCCATGTAATTCAAACTAGACACATTAATTCAGAGATTCTTATTGAATATATTAATTGAACATTTCGTCATGGACAGACAATTTCTCCATTTTCTATTTTTTAAAAGGTAATATAACTATATCCATCAATGTGAAGGTAACATCTAGTTTTTTTACTGATAAACTGGATAAAGGCGGGGAACCTGGATATGACATCCCTTTAAGAAGTATTTATATCCTTCAAAAATTTATATGTGAGCGTGTGTGTGAATGTTTGTGTGTGTGTGCGTTCGTGTGCTTGTATGTGTGTGTATAAAAGATGGAGGTGGAAGCATCCCAGAAGCGGAACCAAGACATTTCAATTTAGAAAGATATTTATAAAATGACTTACAGGTTATATAAATCGAGTATAAAATATTATCAGTTTTGACGATGAATTTCATATGAAATATTAATTAAACAAAATTATAAACACACAATCACACACACTCATACATACACACACATACACAGAACAGAATACGTTGCAAGAAAACAAATACACACAAACACAAACTCGCACCTTGAGACACACAAGAGAAAACATCACACACGCAAATACACATAGATATACACATTTGGAGACACTCAGAAAAAACATCGCATTTCACACCCACATACACCCAAAAGAAAAAAAAATCTTAATTAGTTTCTTAACAAGACTGTCATCGCAACATACATACCCATTAACACACAGCTGGTCACATTTCAAACATACGTAAATAACATTCACAACACACACCTACACATCTAGACATATGATCCATTCAGTAACTGCTTTTAAGTCACTCACTCGGCAGGAGCCTATATGGATTTTCCAAACGATACTCAGGTAGACCTAATTCTGATTCTGTCTAACAATTTGATCTTTATACAAAACCATATTTAAAGAAGACTTCAACGAAAAAAGTCTCCAGATATGTTTTAACCGCCAAACAGTTGACACATTGCATTTAGTGTTTATAAAGTTTTATTAATATTTGGTAATATGAAATTCATCATCAAAACCGTTAATAGTTTATACTTTTGTTACCTAATTTTTAAATCAATTTACTAAATTCGTTCCAAATTTGAATGTCTTAGAGTTACCTCTGTACCGTTTCCAACCCCATTCTTTATATATAATAATTGATTTGTATAGATTTGTAATTTTTCAAATACATGCATACCTACATACACACACATATAAACACATAAAATCACATACACATATATTATACATATAGTCCTCGTTTTAGAGATGCACAAAAATGTGTGCTATGTACATCACAGCACTAAATGTCGTGTATCAAAAACAAGCCTCAATTAAGAAGTCTTGAACCGCAGATTTTTGGGATCAGTTGTTATATTTCCAACAGCGCTATCCTCATCGGAAATGCAGTTTATATTGGCTTCTGATATTGATGCATTAATGTAGGCTTCGAGTTGCAGTTTAATGTTTAATATTTAATTTTCATCCGATTTTGAAACAGTTTTAGAAATATAAAAATATACATAAAGACTTTACTACGTTCTAATATATATATATACATATGTATTTTGATATTTCGATCTTTTTTTATGTGAAACGTCCATTGAATATTTCATTCGAATAGAAGAAGGAAGCTACTTGAAAATAAAAATTAAAATATATGATTTAAAGTTTTGTTATTCAATATTCCACACAAAAGAAAGAGAATATAGCGCAAGTAGGAAAAAGTAGGATAAAGTATGTAATAGAAGAGTTGTGCTAATGTTGAATGTAGAACGTACGATATGATATGTATAAAATTAAAGAAGACACTAGCGAAATATATTTCCAGGATCATCTGCATTGATGTCAACGTCGAATAACATTTGCGGTACTGAGCTGGGTAGTTTGATATTGTGTATGTATTGTAGAATGTTCAATGTTATTACATTGCTTATTTGATGTGTGAATGTACCGTGGAAGACAAAAGATTTTATAATAATAATAATAATAATAATAATAATAATAATAATAATAATATAATAATGATAATAATAATAATAGACTACTGAAAGGCTTTTGGTTGCATTTCCAACACGCGGATCCTTGAAACACTAGCCATTAAGAAGGTAGCGCCAATAATTATAGAATACATGAGACACTATGAAAGGATGGTAGACAGTGCTACAGCTCCAAACAAAAGAGGGACTACTTATAACCGAAGCCACCCCCATTTGAAGAGCGATATTCCAGGGAGACACGCTCTCTCCAACCATTTTCTGCTTGTCACTGACACCTTTATCTGATATGCTAAATGGATGTGGATATTAATGTTCGCGCAAAACTATCAGCCACCTTTTATATATGGATGACCTAAAACTATACGCTACAAATGATAAACAGCTGGAAACACTACTACAAACAGTACTTGGATTTACCAAAGAAATAGATGCCAAAGCAACCCTGAAAAATGGAAACTAGTTAAGAGTGGCAACATCACACTAGATAAAGCCAATGAAATAAGAGAATTAGACCAAAGCATTACATACATCAACAACCATATTTATTCAAAATTGCTTGTCGATCCACCACGGAAACCTCATATAGTCAACATCTTTTAGGTCTGAAGAGAAGTAATTTCGTAATGAATGAAAATGTTGCGTTACAAAATTTGATGCATTACATCTGCGAGATTGTTCATACATTCTTTTCGGCACAGTCTAAAAATCTTGCATAATACGTCCTATATCTTTATACATATATGAACACACACACACACACATATATATATATATATAATATATATATATATACATACTTGCATGAATGAATGTATATCTATGTCTATATCTATATCTATATATATATATATATATATATATGTGTGTGTGTGTGTGTGTGTGTGTGGTGTGTGTGTGTGTATGTGTGTGTGTGTGTGTGTATATTTGTGTGTGTATAAATTTGATGATTGCTTCATTTTAAGAGATATTAGCCGTCCAATCAACAGACACCCCACGCCCCATCACACAGTACAATCGCTCCGTTAATAAGCCCTTTTCAGACCAACCGCTGACTGTCATAGTTTAGAACACAAGTGACTGATATTATTCAAGTTCTTTCTATATCATTGCCCTTTGATTCCGAAGAAATGTTTTTGTGAACTAGCATATGAAATTTATGTCCAGATATTACCTTACAAGTTTTTTGACATATTACACATGTCGTGGGAGGTGGTTGTTGTCTAAGATCATTAGCTATATGTGCATTACGATTTTCATGTGATGTCTTATTGTTTAGGTAACCTGTTTTGACACCAGAATACGATCACATATTATGCATGTCAAATGTTCACTGTTTTATTTTCAGAGTGCAGAATCATCTTTTTCCTGCCAGGGACTGCAACCAGGCCTAACAGCACCTCTCCGTTCGCTACGAACTAGAACATCATTTTCCCAATCACGTTTGTTCATATCCAGTTTCTTCGGGTTTTCCTTCACACAGTCTTTATATCTTTTTCCTCGGCTTATTTTGTGGTCGCTTACCAGAGTTGAGATCATCATAAAAATGACGCTTTGGCAAACTCTCGACTTTCATTCTAATAACATGTCCAGTCCATCTCATTTGAGCCAAGATAACATGTTGTTCGATTGAGCTGCAAAGGACCGTGCGAAAATTTCTGTATCTGGTATCAAACATTCCCACTAGAAACCTAAATTATGTCTGAGGCACTTTTGATGAAATCTCTCCAGTATTTTTATGTGACGCTTGTAAATAGTCCATGTCACATTTGAATAAAGACCTGCAGTTAATAGAGACGCTTTATAGACACTGATTTTTGTCTGCAGGGAAACACCTCTATCCGCCCATACTCGCATTTCGAGCTTTCCAAATACAACCCTTCCTTTCCCTATTCCATAGTATATCTCTGCATCAAGACTACCATCTCTCGACAGTGTGCTCTCTAGGAAACAGATGTGTCAACGACGTCTAAACTTGTTCCATTGAAAAATTGTTTGGTTCAGAATAAGTTTGTCCTGGTACGTGAGTGAATATTATTCTGGTTTTCCCCAAACTAATTGTGAGTGTCTAATGTACATATGAAGTGGAAGATCTGTCCATTAAATGTTGCGTATCTCCCTCTGTGTTTGCCATTAAATCAGCAGCATCGGCATAAAGTAATTCTCTAACAAATATTTTGGAAGTCTTTGCTTTGTACTTAAACGTGGGCAAATTAAAAATACGACTAGATGTCCGAAATCTGATTCCGATTCTCCTGTTGCCATCCTTGAAAGCATAACAAAGTAATGCGGCAAAATAAACAGAGAAAAGTGTTTGACACAGTTGTTCACCGAAAATGCATGAGCTAGCTGATCATGATAGACTACCCGAACTTTCATGTTTCTTTGTAGTTCGTTAAAAATGCACACAAAATGTGTTGGACAACCAAGTTTACACAAAACAGTCCACAGTGCTTCCCTGTTAACCGTGTCAAGTGCCTTAGTTAATCTAAGGAGACCTGGTATACTGGCATTTGTCCCTCAGAAAATATCATGCCCATTGTTCCTCGCTCATATCTGAATCCACACTGTTCTTCAGGGATCATATGTGGATACACATTCTGCACAAGACGATCTAACATGATATTTGAAAGTATCTTCCGGTATGTGCCTGCATAGATATCCCTCTAGAATTACCTCACACTGCTTTCAAGCCCTTACCTTTGTATACGGAGATTAGACTGTCATTTATCCATTCTTGTGGCACAGAAAATTCATTCCAAACTCAAGTTATCAGGTTATGAATTTCAGATGAAATATGATTCCCACTTGATTTCAAAACATGATGTTTTCTGTGAGGCAGGCTGAAGACAAATGCTGAGAGGGGCAAATGCCAGTATACCAGGTCTTCATTCATTAACTAAGGCATTACAGACAGTAAACATAGAAGCACTGTGGATTCTTTTGGGTAAACTTGGTTGTCCACCAAAAACAGTTCCTGTCCATGAAGACATGTTAGCGATGTTAATATGAGAACCCCACCGTTTTATGTGCAGATTTTAACTGCATGCTTCCAACAGATCAAGTCTGCAGACATCGCCAAGCTTCTGACAATATACGACTTTTGAAAAGTGATGATTGTACGATGATAGTGTGTTCTCAAGGACATCTGCACCTCTTGGTCAAACTAGTAGATTCCAGTGACAAGCAAAACAAGATGACTTCTACTAAGTTGACTGCAGGTTTTATATCGGAGTAACTTCTCCTAGGCTTTTCCTCAAAAGGATACTGCAAGCTAGTAGTGGCAACTCAATTTGAATTCGGAGCTTTAGATATAAAATTTGCAATCTTTAAAATTTGAATTGTTTTCTTTATATACTTACACATTTATATATATATATTTCAACAATTGAGGGTAAAATTAATTAATTATTAATCAATTTCACCAAGTATTCAGTATGCAAAGGGACCATTTAAGGCGAATTCAAATTATTACATTATATAAAAGGGCTTAGTAAAATAAATTACTTTGCCGCATACTGAACTCATTAGAAATAGTAGCTAAAAAAACTTTTTTAAAACTATTTCTAATACTTAAAGAAAACCTCTCTCATATAGTGTTTGCTCAATTCAACTCACGAAAGTATGGGGGTAAAGACATGTCTTTACACCCATACTTTCGTGAGTTGAATTGAGCAAACACTATATGAGAGAGGTTTTCTTTAAGTATTAGAAATAGTTTTAAAAAAGTTTTTTTAGCTACTATTTCTAATGAGTTTTATATATATATATATATATATATATTATATATATATATATATATATAATATATATATATATATATATATATATATAAATGTGTAAGTATATAAAGAAAACAATTCAAATACATATATATATACATATACACACATGTACTCTGAAATCGTAGTCCACAGATATTGCCCTGTCTTGGGGTGTAGATGCGAAACTCTCCAGTTCGAAAATATGAAGACACAGATAGTGTGTCGTATAGCCAGCTGGAGACGATGTTTCCTTGGGCTAAACAAAAGTACTCTTCAGGTTAAAACAACTGCCAAGCATAATTGTGGTATTATGCAGAATATTTGTTGTACACATATTTTATGCCACGAGCAGTTAAGCCATGAAAGCCATTATTATTATCATTTATTGTCATTGTACACCTTCTAACGTTGGATATGCACTATATATATATATATATATATAGTGAACTAAGGTAACACCCCTTATTTTCGAGCATCATCCGGAGTATTTGAGCAGTTCCAAATTATTATTATTATTATTGAGTGAGAGAGCAGTTCATGCCATCAAAGTGACACTGGGGTAAAATATACGAAGCCCAATATACCCATCATGACTACCCGTCTGATAAAGGTACACCAGGCACATGCATCACAACCATATGTGCGCGACATGGTGATCTCATATCAAGATAAACAGCACATGACCTTACAGGTGGGGCCCAGTTAGAATTTTCTTCAGGTTGAGTAGCCCATCCCGCTCAAACGGTCCCTGAATAAGGGTTGTTTAAGGATGTTGAAAAAAACACCCATGTTTCCAGAGGTGAATAATTCAAACCCCAAAGAAACCCTCTCAACACATGACTATGATGCTCCCCCACTACTTCTGCTCGTGATCAGAGATGCACATATCGTCAGCCACTAAGGGACATGCTCAACTGGTTAAGGTCAAGCAACTGACAAACAAATCTGTGGTATTGAGCAGAATATTTGCTGTAGCCCATCTTTTATACCAAGACAAAACAATGTACATGATAACACTTCCAATCAGTTAAGATCAGAAGCCATGAGAGCCACTGCCTGGTACTGCATCAGGGCATCATTATTATTATTATTATTATTATTATTATTATTATTATTATTATTATTATTATTATTATTATTATTATTATTATTATTATTATTATTATTATTATTATTATTATTATGTCCATCTTTCTTTAAATTTCCTTCCGTTTCTCGCCGAGTGTTTTCCGTACACCTAGGGCAGAGAAGCTCATTGTATGTATTCCCAGATTATACACGCAATATTCACAGGTAAAATATGTATTAAAAAAATTAAGAAATAAATGAATTCATGAACTGAAGTTGTTTTCACAGCGATAATGCTCTTCTCAGTACATGAGTCGTTCCAGTCAACACGATTTTACGCACTTCCTGTAGGGATAGTAAGCCCGGTATCATTTTCAAATAGGTTTCAGTACCTTTTTTTAAAAGTGCACACCAAGGGCTCAGTGATCGTTAGGAGATATGTCGTCAGATTGCAATAATCAGCAACGCTATCCCATTGTCGATGAAATGGAATGAATTTTTTCAGTTCTTCGGGAGAGTAAATGATATGTCTTTAACACAATAACAGTATTATAACAGCGCATTTCTTTTTAAATATCTTCTTCTTTAGCACTCCGTCGGTTACGACAATGAGGGTTCCGGTTGATCCGAATCAACGGAACATCCTGTTCGTG
Organism: Octopus sinensis; assembly: GCF_006345805.1. Lineage (NCBI taxonomy): Eukaryota > Metazoa > Mollusca > Cephalopoda > Octopoda > Octopodidae > Octopus > Octopus sinensis. The sequence goes on from NC_043012.1 coordinate 13,202,926, forward strand.
AAATTAACGTGTAAGTGGCTGAGCACTCCACAGACACGTGCACCCTTAACGTAGTTCTCGGGGATATTCTGCGTGACACAGAGAGTGACAAGGCCGGCCCCTTGAAATACAGGTACAACAGAAACAGGAAGTAAGAGTGAGAGAAAGTTGTGGTGAAAGAGTACAGCAGGGATCACCACCATCCCCTGCCGGAGCCTCGTGGAGATTTATGTGTTTTCGTTCAATAAACACTAACAACGCCCGGTCTAGGAATCGAAACCGCAATCCTATAACCGCGAGTCCGCTGCCCTAACCACTAGGCCATTGTGCCTCCTTTTTAAATATACCAATGAACTAAGAAGGCGAGGGTTAGAATATAAGAGACAATCAACAAAACGGGATATAAAATTGATATCCTGTATTTTACCTTCTGCTTTGTGTTTTTATTTACCTAACGAAAGCTGCTCTAAAAGATGTCAATGATGACGATAACGGCAGCATTGATAGGGATAGTGATAAAGACAGTGAATGCAAAGAAGTTGGGGACATTTGTTGGCATAAAGATTGTATTGTTCATTGTTGGTAGAGGTGTTTTATGCACCACTATTATGACTAATGCCATTAGTATATATTTTAATGCTTTTTCGTCATTGCTACTGATATCATTATTCACGAGGAAATATTTGAAAAATGCACGAATACGCGTAGTTTATCAGAGACTTGATGCTTGATATAAAAGACTCTAAAAGAACCGAAACAATGAAAATGTATTTTCCTGAAGACATACATTTTAAAGCAAGGAATTAATTAATTTAGAAATTAAATAAAATGAATTATTTTTTAGTTGTCAAGCAACCGATATATAGTGAAAAGAATTATGCTGCATTTTTCCTGATATTGATGGTTGTGTCAACACTAAGGTGATGACGGTGGCGGATTCATAGTATTTCTATTCGATTAGACAGTATATGTTAAAACTTACCTGTTAAATAAGCTAGACATCTTCCTCTTAATTTTGAATTTTGAAATAGTAACCGTTCTAATTTGTAGTCGGCATTTGTTAATGTAAATGGTGATAGTTGTGGTGGAGTGGTTTTGTTGAGGGCCATTTACTGATTATCAAACTGTTGGTGCACATATCTCTGCTGATGAGGGTCCCTATTTCCATGTTCTTAAATATTAGTGTGTTTCGAGGGAAAGTTGACAAATATAATACACCTTTCAACAATTAGTTGTTCTAAACTAATCTTCTCCTCCCAAAATATTAAGCATTGTGACTATACAGAAAGTATTATCATTAATAACACCATTTTTAGAGTAGCGATAGATACGGTTAGAATGCTGTACTAAATTTGATTAGATGTTCAGTTTTGTCTCTTTAAACATTGAGTTAAAATGAAATCGCATTCATTTAGGCATTGACCTTCTGTAACATATGTGACAGTGTTGTGAGCAATAGGTGTATAACCATGTTACACTGTGGTAATAAAGAACTACATTTTATTCTATTTGTTTACCTTGTACAGTCATGCGAACTCATAAGACCCGATTTATAGGTTTCATGGCGTATATATTTCCGCATCTGGACGGGCAGCCGGTCCGTCGCAGGATTACTCATTTTTTCTAGATAAGCAACATGAAATGGTGTGTTTTGCTCAAGATCACAATGCGTCGCTCGGTCCAGGAATCAAAACCACAATCTTACGACCACGAATCCTACACGCTAAACACTAAACCATGCGCCTCCACAATATAGTGTGATTCACTTCCTATAATTTCTAACCTGTATTTACATTAGATTCAAGCATATATATAACCTAGGGAGTCTATAATAATTTTGCTTCATTACAAAAGAACAAAAAAAAAAAACAAATTAAATATATTATTTTAAATCTAACAGTTATTTTTATACAACCAATAACAGGGAATTATATCATATTGCCGAGAACACAGTTGCCTAGAAAGAAACTGTCTTCATGATCATTGTTTTAGCGTGGATAATAAATCTTTTCCGAGAATATTCATTGTTTTAATATGGATTTAATTACACTATATATCTAATTTCGTTCTAAATCAATTTTCATATTGAAATATTTGGTTTTAGCATCACGTTTTCTGAAGACATTTCTTATAGGAAAATGTCCTTTGCTATATAATTTATTGTTTCCTAACGAACTTTAACAAACTTATAAACCTACTTTTCATTTTATTTTCCTACAAAGTTGCAGCTTAATTTATGTATTTCATTTTCCCAATTACGTTAATGACTATTATTTCTTTATAGATCTTTGAAACAAAACATTACGGACAACATATTTAAACTGATCATCTTTTTCCCTGTAAATCTTCTTATAGGTGTTTATACTTTTTCTTTGTGCATGATTGATGTATATCACCTAAATTGTTTTTCGTCCATATTTATCAATATTTATATGCTTCTGTATGTCAAAATAACATTCCCCCTTCCACGAAGCTAGTCTGTAATATTAATCTTGTTTTATTTAAATTTACCTCTGAAATAGTCAGTTGTTTGTGAAATTTACTTTGAGTTTTTTTTTTTCGAAGCTTAAAGTGCAACCTTAGTTCCTATCAGCGTTCTTCGCAAAACTTAATTTATTTTCTGTCGTCTTGTTGTCAACTTATAAAATTTCTAGCAATATTGGTGCTGATTAGTGGCTTGTTCGCTTTAGTGACATATATGCTTTTGCTGTTAGGTTGTAAAATTGCGAATTAGCCATATTACAAAAAGTTGTGTGCATGACGAACTTCAGGACCGCATGATCACTCTTGGCAAGAGGGGCGCACACAGATACGTCTGACACTGATCTTGGATAGCGGGAGAATACCAGATCTAGCATAGATGGCTGCTGCCCAGACCAATGCCTTGTCGGATATTCAACATGTTGCGATAGAAAACAATCTTCAGCCACGTCAAGAAGGGCCTGGCCGAACCGGGAAGATGTTGTACAAATTGATGCGGGCCAATCGATCGTGGGGGCGTTGAAGTCGCCTAGTATCAAGCAGACATGCGAAGCTGAAACGAATCTTATCGCTTCGAGTAGATGAGCATCGTCCTGGGGGTCGGCTAGAGGCGGCCTGTAGACAGCCAACACGGGCAGGCAAAACTCAGATAGGCTCAGCTTGCAATAGACGGCATCGAATTTGGTTGTAGGTTGAGCATTTGTGGGTAGAATACCGCAGGACGGTTTGTGCTCAGACTTAACATACACAGCAACACCTCCACCTCGCCTTTTTCCTCTGTCACATCTGAAAAGGACGTAGCCCTGCAGGTGGATCTCTGAGTCCTTTACTGCTGGAGTCAGCCAAGTCTCGGTGATAGCTATCACATCAGGGGAGTCGCGTAGGGCCAGTGTAAATAGTTCACTGAACTTTGGGAATAAGGAGCACGAGTTGGTGTAGACGATGCTGAGCTGTGAAGTCTGAGGGGCGGGAGTTGGGGAACAAGCAGAATAAAGGGCATCAGAGATAGCATCGTTGACGGGGGTATCAACTTCACTTCGATTTGCCCTCACATCACTTTCCCTGTCAGCACTACAGCATGGGACCAGAGGTAGGACTTGATTATCTGTCCATCTTGGATTCGTAAACCCTTCTCTCCCATTTGTTTCCTCATCTTTAGCTCGGATATCAAGTTCCTCCGGCGAAGTCTCTCTCTTAGTGAGTATTCCTCGCGAAAACCCATATTGGGGTCCTCCCAGGCATGCGTCTGAGCTCTGTTCAGAAAGACTGAAGCCTCCCGATCAGAAGAAAAGATTACCCTTATTGGGCGTGGTCTAGTATCTGCGGTTGGGTTCGCTTGGAATCTTCCTAGCCGAGCGACCTTAAGAACACTGACATTATTAATATCTATCGAAGTAATAAAGGGATTTGAGGATTTGTGCTGTAAATCATGTATACGTAATGGCATTGCCTACGATGTGTGTTTTCCGCCCTTCTAAATCATGGCAGCTTCCTCCCTGGCCAAGCTATACATACTTGACATTTTAACATTAGTAATGACAGATATAAACAAACTTTGCAAAAACATAATCTGGAGTCTTCAGTAAGGATCAGTTCATCAATTGCATAGAAGGATTGTGTAATTCGAGAGGATTTGAGATAATTAAATCTTGTGTAGTCATTACTATAATTTTAACCGTCTATTGAGTTAAATGTTGGTCACAGAAAATATTTTCTCCTATAAAATATTTTGTTTAAAAAAATAAGTAGCTACTTCCAGAGACGGATACATACGAAGGGTTTCAAAAAAGTTCCTGGCATTGGGTAAAACAAAATATAGGAGTATCAATTAATTATGATTTTATAAAACATACTCCCTCTGAGATTCACACATTTGTTGCAGTCTTCCAGTTTTTCTAAGCGCTATAAAACAATTCAGAAGTTTGGGCCTTCAGCGAGGCTTTTCGCGTTATCTTTAAAGCCAGTACTTTTCAACACCGAATTCCTTATTTCTATTCATAATCTATAATTATCTGCTTTACAATATGAATAACATTGTACTCGCGTCCGTTTCTGATAACTCTATTGCAATTTTAATATAACACGTACTTTTCAAATGCAATTCAATTAACTTTCGTTATGTCATGACATATAATATCCAAACCCAAACAATCTTCTTTGTTAATAATCTGTATCCATATTTTGAAGATATTTCACATGATATACAGAATCTTACAACACACAATACACAATAGAGTTGATTCCAACAATGCGTAGGTACTTATCAAATACACGATGTCGTGTTTCGTTTTGACAGTTCCACTAACATCCCAGCTTGAACTTGTTAAATTGTTGTAGGTATTTAAACAAACGAAAATAAATTCTTTTAAATATAGTATATATGTTATAAATTAATATTGTATGTAAGCATAACCATAAACAGCGTGTCGGTTTTCTAAAAGCAATATGGCTCTAATCAAATGCGTATAAACAAATACAAACAACTAAATCGACATTTCTTTTCGGTTTTCAGAAACATCTTTATATCAAATATATTTCTTGCGAGACGATAATACAGAATAGCAATGATTTCGTCATTTCTAAGCATATTAGACAAGTAGCAAATACATAAATCAGCAACGTGCAAACATATTTCTATACGAATTAAAGATTTCTATTACGGATAATGCGGGTGTAATGATGCACAAGATGGTATTGAATTATTAAAATACAAGAATAAATTTACAAAACTTTAATTTTTCTAATTTTTGGAGATATCTAGGAAAAACCATAACATACAAGCTGAGTTCAAAAAGTATCCGATTTTTTCCCCACCAAAAATAATGTCACGCTGGTAAATTAATTTGGGTGGAATGTGATGGCATATTTTCTGTTCATGCATGAAATATTTCGCGTCGGTACGCTTGTCAGTTCCCGGCTGGTACGCCTAGAACACAGACGTGTAGTAGGCGCACGTCGAATTCACGGACAGCGTATTGTTTTGCCTGGGGATATACCAGAGGTTGGCTCAATATGCCGTACAGTAGAACTGACCTCAAAATCTGGCGTTGTGACACGAACCTCTTAATTGCACAGATATGCCTATACTAGTACACGCACAATAGTGCGTTAGTTTGTGTGTGTGTGTGTGCCGGCGCGTGTGTGCATAAAGCAGTCAAATGAACTAGTGTTGCACGATTCAACGAAGTAGGAATGTTTACCACTTGGTGTTCTTATTAATCTTTCCTTCCCAATTTTTTTTTCTGTAATGAGCATTTTAAATTTAATGGAATATTCGATTGAAAATGAAGATGTTGTTAAGCTGACATATCAAGAAGCAGTTCTCTATTTACAGCTATTTATGGTGACATCTACAACGTAATTTCACTTCCTCGGTTATTTAAATACTCGAAATAAATTGTATTCTCCAGTAATTCATAAAAATTGAAAAGTAACAGTATATGGTGAAGTCTCGTTATCAGCTAACAATAATTAAAGTTAAAATCAGTTTAGATTCGAAATAATTGTAAGCAAACAACGGCTGCTCATATTAGATACTTATCGTTAAATACTGAGAAGGTATAGTATTTCAAATAACTATCTCAAATAAACATTCACAATACGTTACATAAATATGTTAATTATATGTTAGAATCAATTACCTGGAACATATAACGCTCAAATTACTGCAAGTTGAATGTTGTCGTTGGTTTTCTATATTGCCTGCATTGATTGACAGAACAGAATTATCTGGATCAAAGGTTAAAGAAGAAGCTGTCTACACAAGCGAAGCTTCTCAATTCCAAGCAATGACTAAGTAAAACAATTATTACTTACAGAGAAACGTACATCTTCTGCGGTTTATATGGAATTCTAATGCAATGTGAGAGATTGACAGAATATAAAAAAGCAGTAGAATCGCGTTTTATTCAATACAATACGTATGTCTGAACCAATCTAATATGTATCAAGAATATGAACATGACAGGAATAAAGAATAAGCTAAAGAGGTACACGTGACTATATGGTTAAAACTTGTCTTTGAAATTAATATGCATTCATATTCGATACTAATCATGTAAACACATACGCACAAACACACACACACACAAACAAAAAACGCACAAACACGCACACATAAACGTGCGCGCACACAGTACACACGCACATACACAGAGAGTAAGATAAAGATAGAGATAGAGAATGAGAGAGAGAAATAAATAAAGAAAGAAAGAAAGAGAGAAACAGAAAGCTGACAAATGAAGGCTCCTATAAATATTGGCTCATCCAATAAGTAATGCGGTTTTTTATACTTAATTAATTTTATACTAATTAAGATCAGCAAAGTTTTTTGTTAATCTAAAATATACTCTTCTTCATTTTCTACAATGCTCTTCCGTCTATTTGGTACACTTGCAAGGTCCTTCTTCCAAAATTCACTTGTCCCTGACGAAAAATATTCCTCCAGTACTATTCTGAACTCATCTACAGAGTTCTTATTTTTTCCGTTCAAATCATTTTGAAGACTGCGGAATAAATGATAAGATGGAGCAATGTCCGGCGAATATGATGGGTGGAACATCATTTATCATTCAAACTGCTCTAACCTTTGGAGTGTCAACCTCGCTGTATGCGACCGGACATTATCCTGATGTAAGAACACCTTTTATCTTGAAACTAAATACAGCCGTTTTTCTTCTAGCGCTGACTGAAACCACGGAAGCTGTTTGGCAGTAGAACGCCTTTGTTATCGTTTTGTTTGCGCTTAAGAGTTCAAAGTGGACTAAACGTTTCATATCCAACCAAACATATAGCAACACCTTACGTAGTTGAATACTTTCTTTAGCCTTGGGCGCCGGTGTTTCTCCTTTCCCTACACACTATCTTCGGCGCTTAATATGTTTATAGAGAACCCATTTCTCGTCACCAGTCAGTACCAAAGAGGTGCATCCGTGAGATGCGACAGCAAAGAAGAGCACACATTCACTTTCTGCGCACGGTTACACTCCGAAAATTTGTGAGGAACCCATTGACCCAATTTGCTTACTATTCCGATGGTACGCAGGTGTCGATGAATGGTTGAATGACCACATCTTAGCTTATCTGCAAATTACGATGGGATTTTGTTCCACCAGAGTTTGCAGGACTTCTTCGTCGAGATCTACAGATCTTCTAGTTTGAGGCTCGTCTTCTAAGCTGTCGTTTCAGGCTCGAAATTTCTGGAACCACTATTGGCACTGGCTTATGCTGATTGCCCCATCACCGTATACTGCATTAATGTTCCTTGCACTTACCATTGCGCTGTTGACTTTATTTAACTCAACGCAAAATATTCCGAATATACTTCTTTGTCACTTCCATTATAACTTTGAAAATATAACTGTTAAAATCGAACTGCACTTTTTAAAACTTGCACTAAGAATAAGGATAATGGAAAATTACTACCAGCTTTTATAGCAAGTTGATGCAAGTAGTTTATCGCGTCCCCCTCCCCGACTGTTCGTTCATACAATTAACAGAACTGCATTATTTATGGGACGACACAGTATATGCTCATACTAGAACCCATAAATACATTTTTCCTCTGCGGTATGTATTTTACCGCATATATACAAAATCTGTGAAAGTGTTCTGTCATAGATTTTGTGTTCATCATCCCCTACTTTTAAACGTTTGTTATTGGTGATGGAATGAGATACAAATTAATTGAAGGAAAGAATATTCTTGAAATCATTCTTTAGGATTCCCATAATTTTCTTGTCGTTTATTTTCCCTTCAATATGCTATCAATCATTGCAGTTTTTGTTTTGAATTTGTTGGTTTCCTTTAAAAGGGTTTTGATTCAACCAAGGATATTTATTTGTGTAAGCAGTAAAATATCTTTTCACGCGTTTGATAATTATTTCTAAATGACTTAATGTAAATTGTTTAGGCTTTCACTGCGAATATTTGCGTACGATAGTGTGACAACTGTATATTTTATAGCTTTTTACTGTCTGATATTTGTGTCAGTTTTCATTAACTTTCTGATAATCAGATTTGCATTTTCTGTAATTTTGTTTTATCTTTGAAATTTTTCGCTGGTGATAAAGAATACCCAATGATTTAATTACTTAACTCTTTCCACTTTTAGAAAATGTAATTAACACTTGTTTTCCAGTATTTTCTATTGCACTTATTCTTTCCTGCACTTATACGTCAATTTTCTTTCGTATTACAGTTTTGTTGTTTATTCACCGGTTTATTTTTGCGCTTGTTCCCGTTCCGTTTATTTTTTCTTTTGTAATCACTCGGAAATTGTTATATTCGTTTTCAATGTTCGGTTATTTTTCTTTCTTTTCAGTGTGAGGGGTATCTATCCATCTTCATTTAGCAATTTAATTGATATTTGACAGTTTGATTCGAGTCATAATGTTTTCCTCAAACATTTATTAATTTTGGGCGTAGAACGTCGATGTGAAACATTTATGTAGAATAGAACGACATTCTCCTCTTTCAACTTATAACTTTTATGTTCAATTGTCTGGTTCGGAAGTAAAAACTTTAAAATTCGTAACAACTACATTTTATAACTCATTACACATTTCTAATGGGGTTCAGTTTTGCAATTTCTGTTTGTCGTTCTTTTTATACAAAAGATTCAAAGAACTGACTCGTCCGAGGGGAATATTCACTTAAATTTTCTCACATTCATTTAAATAAATTTGTATTATTGGTCACTTTTTGGAGAGACTCTTCGAACTGGGATTTATATCAATTGTTCTCCGATGACATATTTCCATTTGGTATGAAAACCCACGACTCTCGTGAGTGTTAACAAATATTAATTATATGAGCTAATGATCAATAAAATTTTCAGATATTTAAGAAATTCTTAAGTTGAAAGATCTTTCAAACGTGAAAGAAATATTTTAGAAACAAAAATCAAAACATACTGAATAAATATTGTTATATATAAATAGATATATTTCATTATTTTTTTTATATATTTTTTGTATGATGCGTTATTTTAATCGATGTTATCGGATATTTTTCGGAGCATTCAAACCCTATTCAGTAATAACTTTAAGGTTATTCACTAATACATTTAAGGTGGTCAACGCTTTGAGCTGCCAGAATCGTTTGCACAATAGATAAATTGCTTAGCGACATTTTGTCCTTCTTTACTTTCTGAGTACATATTCCGCTGAGGCCGACTTTGCTTTCATTCTTTCAAGGTCGATAAAATAAGTACCAGTTGAATCCTGGGTCGATGTAATTGAATTACCCCCAACTCCCCCATCTCCCGAAATTCCTGGCCTTGTACCAAAATGTGAAAGCAATGTCTTAAAGGCGGTGGGTTGGTAGAATCTTTAGGGCGTCGAGCAAAATCTTTAATGATGTTTCTTCCGATTCTTTATATTTTTAGATAAAATCAAACGAGGTTGACATTGCTTTTGGGGTTGATAGAATAAGTACCACTTGAGAACTGGCTTCGATGTAATATTTTTCCCCTTCCCATAAAATTACTAGCCTTGTGACAAATTTAGAAAGCGTTATTAATAATATTGTTATGAGTCAGGGTTTTGGAAAACACATAAAATTCCTGAAGTTCTTAGAAAAGTAATTAAGTATGTTTTACAAAAAAGTGCTTCGAAGATTTCAAATTTGAAAATAAGGATCGAATCGCAAAATAAAACATGTAGCGTGTTGTAAAGGGATGAACATTGATTTTCAATATTAAAAATTCATTACCAGGTTCTCCTTGCAGTGTTTACAAAGCCTCCTCAGGTTCATATGTTCCATATCTGTATAAATAATTTCCTAATGTCTTCGAGAAACAGTGTAATAATTAATAATCTGCCTATTGCAAAGGTAATGACATGCACTTTCCGTTATTTATTCTTTTACTCTTTAACTTGTTTCAGTCATTTGGTTGTGGTCATGCTGGAGCACCGCCTTCTCTCAAACAAAACGACCCCAGACTTACATATTCTGTCTCTTTTGCCAAACTGCTAAGTTACGGGAGCATAAGCACACCAACATCGCTTGTCAAGACATGGTGGGGGACGAATTCTGACACACAAACACGCACACATACATATGCATATATATATACGACGGGATTCTTTCAGTTTCTATCTACCACATCGACTCACAAGGCCTTGGTCGGTTCGAGGCTATAGCTGAAGACACTTGCTCAAGTTTTCCCGCAGTGGGACTGAACCCGGAACCATGTAGTCAGGAAGCAAGCTACTTACCACACAGCCACGCCTGCACCTATTTTGTGAAAATATATTTAGTTCCATATCTAGATAGTTGGTCTTTCATATCTTTCTCTGTCACTTCTTCACAGTCTTTAAAGTAACTTCTTCTTATGTAATTCATGCGTTATTATATTTTTTGTGAAGCTGACATAGGTTTAGTTCAGTACGGGATATCTTACCTGTAATGCAGCAAATGTACCGTTATATACTTTCATTAATATTTACTTATATTTTCCAAACGACTTCGAAACCATCTGCTACTCTTCCGGACGGTCTCCTTGCTTAAGTTGGTGAATACTGCCATAATCTCTGCCTTCAGTTCATCTTTGGTAACACAAGCAGTTTTTTTGGTCCCTCGCTCAACTTTGTCCCACACATAATAGTCAAGGTAGTGACAGTCTGGGGAGCTAGGTGACCACATGTTAGGGGTGATGTGGTCGCAGAAATTGTCTGAGAGCCATGACTGGGTTATCCTGCTAGTGTTCATGGTACAGAGTCTTCTTGCCAGACACAGGATCTTCCAGCAGCCACCCTTTTTCGCCCAGGGCAGCACTAGTTCACCCAGGCACTTGATGTTAGCCTACATGTTGAGTCTGAGGCCGTGTGAGAAGATGAATGGAAGCATAACGTCGTCATCACTAGTGATCACTCCGATGACTGGATGTTTGGTTTTATCACTCTCGGTACATGTCCTCATGTTGAACTGTCCTCGGATTGACACCTAGATACATTGGAATGTTCATATCGACGCTTCCAGCATGTCGTTTCCAATTTTCTGGCAGAGTGAACTGCGTCAAGTTGCTATGTTGCTCATAGACGGTGCCTAACAGACCCTACTATACAAAAACAAAGGGCATGCTCACGATATTAAAAATATAAAATGGTGATAATATACCTATCGCATCCTGTATATCTATCTTCAGATTTGGATAGGACTGGATCAACAGAGATGATGTGGTCAAGCACTTCATTGTAATGGTTACCTATTCACCATTTGACGTTGGGGCGTGTTTTCGTTATTTTGTTTTTTATAATTGTTTGACGCCAGGCTTTGGAGCTGTACAGCAAATATCAATTTTAATTCTCCTCTTACCTAAGAGGCTTTTAGTCTTTGTTGGTTCTCGCTTAAGCTCCCCTTAAGCTCTGTCAAACTTGAAGGTTATTGGCCATGGAATGATTGTGCCCTCCATTAATGTTTTTTATTCTTTCTAATTGTATCTTCATGTTTGATTTCGGTTTCTTTAGTATTTTTCCTCTGTGTTCTCTGTAGTTTCAGTGTAGTTTGTTTCTATTGTGTATTTTGTCGCCTCCTTGCGTGTAGAGAAATGCGTTTTCTTTTTCGTTTCTTTTGTGTGGTGTTGTTTGATTACATGTACTAATTGCCTGTTTTTGTTTCAAAGCATTCTCTTCTCAAACTACAAAGTTTGGTGAAGAAAATGTTCTCTCAGGCTAGAATCCTAATAATTATTTCTAGGAATCCTGCGGAATACAGGACAGCATCTTTACGTTTGTCGACAATGCGGGTTTCAACTTCGAAATGACTTAGGTAAGTAGCTCTTTGGTATTATGCCAAGAACACTAATTTTTCTGTTCATCTTAAGCAATGTCTTCATCTCTCTAGTTAGGTTTAGTTGTTTCTCAATATTTTTCATTTTTTTTCGTATCGATTCTGTTATTATAGGGAATTGCGATGATGATGCTATTACGATATTTATTTTATTTTAATCTTTTTGGTCGGGTCTTTAGTATTATGCCTACATTTTATCGAGATGTCAAATAACATCTGCTGTAATTCGTATTCCCTACCGCAGCCTTTGATTCCTTTTCAAACCACTTTCCTGTTTTCTCGAAGACACACGTCGCAATGTACTCTTCTTTATGTGCAACCATGCCTCTGTTTATATTTTCCCTGTGCTAGCTTACTGCATTCACGCAAAGAATGACTTATATTTTTGTTTCCTTTCATGCACATTATATATTTGAAATCCCACTTTGTTTTGTCGAGTTTGTCATTACCAGATTCATCATAATGGCCTTTCCTGACTGGTTCTAATCAGCTCTTCGTTCTCTCATTTTTGGCAGTGTTATTTAGTTTCAACATCCTCAGCATGCTGTATAAAATTGTGATTAATTACTATTATTTCCACCTGCTCCTTCTGAAGACAAAATCACTGCTATATATCATAGCAAATAGAAAAATAAAACTTGGTAAACATAATAATGAGGAGGATTTTAAATTTTGATACAAGACCACCAATTCCAGAGGAGGGGATAAATTGATTATACCAATCGCAGTGTTCACCCGATGGACCCCGAAAGGATGAAGGGCAAAGTCGACTCCGGCGGCATTAAAGATGGATGAAATGCCGCTAAGCATTTTGCCCAGTGCAACAAGAACAAGAACAAGAACAACAACAACAACAACAATACTACTACTACTACTACTACTACTACTACTACTACTACTACTACTACTACTAATAATAATAATATAATAATATAATAATAATAATAATAATAATAATAATAATAATAATAATAATAATAATGATAACAATAATAATAATAATGAATGAATGAATGAATGGATGCTCTGATGCAGTACCAGGCAGTGGCTCTCGTGGTTTCTTATCTCAACTGATTGGAAGTGTTATCATGTACATTATTTTGTCTTGGTATAAAAGATGGGCTACAGCAAATATTCTACTCAATACCACAGATTTGCTTGTCAGTTGTTTGACCGTAACCAGTTGAACATGTCCCTTGGTGGCTGATGATATGTACATCTCTGATCACATGCAGAAGTAGTGGGAGAGCATCATAGCCATGTGGTAAAAGGAATTCTTAGAGGTTTGGATAATTCACCTTTGAAAACAGGAGTGGTTCATTCAACATCATTAAACAATCCTTATTCAGGGACCTTTTGAGCGTGATGGGCTACTGGACTAGAAGAAAATTCTAACTGGATCCCACCTGCAAGGTCATGTGGTGTTTATCTTGATATGAGATCACCATGTGGCGCATATATGGTTGTGACGCATGTGCCTGGTGTACACTTATCAGCCGGGTAGTCATGGTGGTTATACTGGGCTTCGTATATTTTATCCCAGTGCCATGTTGATGGCATGCACTGCTGTCTCACCCAATAATAATAATGATAATAATAATAATAATATAATAATATAATAATAATAATAATAATATTAATATTAACAATAATAACAACAACAACAACAACAGCAATAACAATAACAATAATAATAATAATATAATAATAATAATAATAATAATAATAATAATAATAATAATAATAATAATAATAATACTATATCCAATATGTAATGATAACATACCCCAGGTACAAAATTCTTCATTATGACTTGGATATATCTGAAAAAGACAGTTGAAATTTTATATACTGAGATAACGCAAACAGAATATTATGTAATTTTACTATCGTTACACAATGGATACGACGTCAATTATACCGATATAGATGTTGAAATATTATAGAAATGTATTGAGCAGTCATGAATAACAATAATAACAACAACAGCAACAACAACAACAACAACAGATTTTTTTTAGTGAACATTAAGAATCTTGTACAAATTTTTATAAAAACTCAGGAAAAATACCGACAAAATTAAACTCTAAACTCTAATCGATATTTCTGGCGGTCGGACAGAAATATATCAATATAGGAGTAACTGATACACACCAAATAAATACACATCAAATATTTACAGACATTAATTGCTACAACTCAGTCATTAATCACCGTGATATAAGGTAGAAAATGAAGAATATGAACTAAAAAGAAGAAGAAATAAGCTGAGCAGAGAGAATTCGATGTGAAATTTTGGAGGAAGCGACGTAGTTGAAATACATTTGGGGTTTTCAAGTTTGAATATTTAAATTGTAACTTCAAATACATCAGGGGTTGATAGGATTTCGAAATATCCATGGTCACAAGAAAACAAAAGCATCAGCTGTATTTATCGATGCCAGTGAATCATATAATTACGTCCTATGGAAAACTGTGAAATTTTATTAATGGAAAATCGATAATGTTTTTCCGTTGCATATTCAGAAACTTCTCTATAAATAAGTTTTGTGTTCTTACCACACATCAAAATTTGCATTTGAAGTATTATCTTGAATTTCACGAAAAGTATTTTAAAATAATTATACGAGATATATATTTTAATGGTTTCCGGTGTCTAGCACTGTTTTCCTCACAAAAAATATCTGCATGATGAGCTAATCTTTATCTAAAAGTAGACATAAACTCCTTCTGTTTAAAATACAGAGAATGATGTTAATTACTGAAGCAGAAAACAAGTAGATTTCATCTACGTTCCTGATATAAATGAGAAAAATAAGTATCCTCATCCAACATCTTGCAGCGGAACTCTACTTGGTTTCATCCTAATTCTGAATTGGATAATCATGTGCGAATTGTAATTCATGTCAAGTTCATTAGTCGTGTTTTCTCTTTCGTTATAGCAAAAAAGAAAATTTATCCTTAGAGCGAGATTTATGCTATTTAATCAATATTTCTAATATTGTGAAGGCTAGCAGGCAGTTCTTACGTTAATACATTTTTGTGATAGACAATGCCCCCCCCCCCTTTAGTTGTCAATCATAGAGAGAACAAATGTGTTCCTCGTTTTAGCAAATTGAAGAGTGAATTTGTCACTCAAGTTGTTAAGTAACATTATATTCTGAACTAAATAAAAATGTATGCTTGCGTAATCAGTGTCATTAATCACTACTGAAGTGTCCTGTGTTTGCTAAAAATTACAAACTTTGTGCTACAGGTCCTTCTCGATTTTATTATGCATGTGGTTTTAACGTACGTATCTACAGGTTTGTACGAACTAATTCCCGCGGATTAGTATTATATTTGGAAAGAAAGTTTTGAATAATAAGGTGCAACTATATTGTCCTTTCTTAATACAAGATAAAAAAACTACCTTTATTTTAATCAATCATCGACGAAACGTAGAATGATCTCAAGGAATATCTTCAAAACCTCCCTTTATTCACTTAAATCACTCTCCAGGAAAGATACGCAAATTACACCGAAAACAAATGCCCTGAGGGTCTCGGAGTGAGAGCAATTTCTTAGGTTCTGATTAACTAAAATTGATATGTAAAATCCCAACCAAAATAGCAATAAAAATAGAATTTACTACTCTATATAAATATATCATTTATTTTTTATTTTACTATATTTTCCGTAAAAATGACTTTAATCATTGATGGCTGACCGTTTTAATAATTATAATCATCCTTTCAGTTATAAGGAAAATACATTGGAATTTATGAATTATTGAAATTCTGAAATAAGAAAAATCGAGATACTTAAAACGATTTGGTTGCGTGGCATAGTAAGTATCAATGGTTAGTTTGCAAAACTTAAATGCACAAGTGTAGCAAAACAGTCGAAGAAAGCAATATCTGAAATAGTTAAGGCCGTATTATAACTTTGCAAGCGAGAGCTGTCATTATCTAGAAATTATGAATGATAAGATAATCATAACATAATTATAGAGAATATTTGCATTGCTTGGCTGAATTTCAGTTTATGAATGAAAGCGTTATGCTAATGAACGATTAATATATATATTAAGATTGTCAAGCACAATATAATGAAACATTATATCTGTATATGAAAGTAAGTAAACAATGTAATTCGAACATATGTTTAAATGCCTCTAGTTAGCTCTACTTCCAGAACTGTCATTTATCAATAGTTTTCATTTCAAAATATGTTACAGAACAATGAAATATGAAATGAAGACACACTCAAGGATATGTATGGCAAAATAGATTTATTTGATCTTCCTCTTCTTCACGTTATGATGTGATTGATCAAGGAATAAAGCAGAAATTGAATGGCTTGAAAATAGGCATACGAGGGAATACTGAAAGTTTCCTGGCTTTAATAGTATCGCGAAATGCCTGGTCGGAGGCTCAACCATCCGTGTTCTTTCACAAGGCTTAGAAAAACTCAAAGGTTGTTGCAGAAAGTGTGTACATCTGAGAGGAGAATACGGTGAATAAAATCATAATTAAATGAACCTCTTGTATTTTCTTTTACCCAAAGACAGGAACTATTCAGCCCCCATTCCCGCTCGTCAGTAGACACTAACCCTACGACTAGTGGCCGTTGACAGCCTACTTTGAAAAGAAGCAATTGAACCTGTTCTAGTCGTTCGTTCTTTGGTTGATTGTGTTATGGTTTCGTTTTTACAGTATTTACGTTTTGACAGAGCAACGCTCATTGACATGTATTGATGTTTCTTTCGTATTCACAATTATTATTGTGTAAGTCAGAGACCGAGAAGAAACAGCAATGTGCATATATATATATATATATATATATATATATCTAAAGAGAGAGAGAGAGAGGGGGAGGGAGGGAGGAAGGGGCTGAGAGAGGCCTTGTATGAATATGGATATATATGTAATTAAAACATAAAATACAATATTTTGCTCACAAATTTGCAGTTTTTGTATAGAAATATTGCAATCCATATGCTTACATTTTCACGCACGTGTTGTTGCTGCGGCGTATCTGAGGGAAGTTTATCTTTTTTATATATATAATGTAAGCCATCACAGTTTCCTCACGTGGCCTACATA
The DNA here is from genome assembly GCF_006345805.1 of Octopus sinensis. Classification (NCBI taxonomy): domain Eukaryota; kingdom Metazoa; phylum Mollusca; class Cephalopoda; order Octopoda; family Octopodidae; genus Octopus; species Octopus sinensis. Next base: position 13,220,265 of record NC_043012.1, read on the forward strand.
ATAACATAGTTTCCTTTCATTGTTCTTGTAGATTCTTAATTCCAAGTTCGTGACGGTTTCAGATTTGATCTAATCTTCCCGGCAGCTCGGTGTCACACGTCCATTGGAGCTTGCTCATTTATTTACTATTGATGTGTAAGCGAGAGACCGAGAAGCGACAACAATGTCTGTGTATATATATATATATATATATATATATGTATGTGTGTGTGTGTGTATGTATGTATGTATGTATGTATGTATGTATGTATATATGTGTATGTATGTATGTATGTATGTATGTATGTATGTATGCATGTATGCATGTATATATATATGTATATATATATATATATATGTATGTATATATATATATATATATATATATGTATGTAGGTATATATATATATATATAGAGAGAGAGAGAGAGAGAGAGTGAGAGAGTGAGAGAGACAAAGAGACAGAGAGAGAGAGAGGTCTTGTATTAATATAGATATATGTGTAATTAAAATTTAAATATTAAATTCAATATTTTACTCACAAATTTGCAGTTTTTGTATAGAAATACTGCAATCCATGTGTTTACATTTCCACGCACGTGAAAATTATTATTATTATAATTATTACTATTATTATTATTATTATCATTATTATTATTATTATTATTATTATTATTATTATTATTATTATTATATTATTATTATTATTATTATTATTATTATTATTATGTTTTTCCTTCTTTCTTCAAATTTTCTTCCGTTTCTCGCAGAGTGTTTTCCATACACCTAGGGCAGAAAAGGCATTGTATGCATTCCCAGATCATACGCGCAAATTCACAGATAAAATATGTATTTAAAAATTAATAAATAAATAAATACATGGATGGATGTTATTTTCACAGCGATAGTGCTCTTCTCAGTACATGAGCCGTTCGAGTTAATAGGATTTTTTGCACTTCCTGTAGGGATGGTAAGCCTGGAATCATTTTCAAATATGTTTCAGTACCTTTTTTTATCGTTCCTAGAGATCCTACAATCACTGGTACTGTAGTCGCCTTGAGATGCCACCTTTTTTCAATTTCCATTAGCAGGTCTTTATATTTAATAATCTTGTCAAATTCTTTCACCGTTATATTGTGATCACAGGGAATACTCATGTCAATTAATAAACACATCCTTTTGTCTGATCTTTTATAATGATATCCGCTTTATTGGCTCTTATAGTCCTGTCGGTCTGCACGCGGAAGTCCCATAGAATCGACACATTTTCTCCCTCAGTCACAGCTTCAGAATGATGTTTATACCATTTGTCAGCGGTTTTGATTTTATAATGCCAACATATTGTCCAGTGTATATACTGGCCGACTCTGTCATGTCTTGCTTTATATTCTCCAGGTGCTAAGACTCTACACCCTGAGATTAAGTGGTCTATTGTTTCAATCTCATCGTTACAGAATCGGCATTTTGGGTCAGCTCCATTTTTCATCACATTGGCTTGGTAGTTCCGAGTTAATAAGCTTTGGTGTTGAGCAGCTAATATGAAACCTTCACTCTCTGCTTTTAGCCCTGAACTTCGTAACCATTGGTGCGTGTGTTCCTGGTCGACATCAGCATGTTTGCTACGGGTCACATACTCGCCATGGAAAGGTTTCTGTTCCCATCTGCTAGCTAAATTTTCATGTGCTTTTGTCTTTGCAATTAATTTTATTTTCTTTGCAGCTGCAGTTGGCGTATTTCCTTCAGCCTGCTCAATCTGGTGGGTACCTAAGAGATGAGCAGCGAATTTGTTGCTCTCTTTGAGAATAGAGTGAAGTTTTTTAGGTCTTTCATGTTTATCAACAAGTTTTAGCATCCAATCGTTGGTTGCTTCAAGGTATTTGGCCAGTCCGATTGTGGTGGTTTTGTATGTAAGTTCAAGCTGGATCAAACCTCGACGTCCCTGAGCTCTGGGAAGGTAAAGGCGATCCACGTCTGCCTTTGGATGGTGCATCTTATTACAAGTCAGTAGCTTGCGGATTTTTATTATCATTGCGGTTATTATTATTATTATTATTCTATGTTTGACTTTTGCTTTATGTCTGTACAAGTTGGCTCCAAGTCTCACCCAGAGACCTCAAGAGACAACAGGTTGGAAGTTCACGTTGTTGTTATGCCTAGTGTGCCATATATTTTTTTTTTTTGTGTTGTACTAGTGAATGTCTAATACATAAATGTTTTTAAAAAAAGTTTGTTTTAAACCTTGGGATTACATAGAGAGTATTTTGCGTAGGATATGAGCAGTTCCCATGCGCACTATCTTTTGAATTTCTGCCATTTTGGGGTTTCCTGGTATCTGAGTTAGGTAGCAATCAGCCCCTTTCGCCCCTTATTATTATTATTATTATTATTATTATTATTATTATTATTATTATTATTATTATTATTATTATTATTATTATCATCATCATCATTATCATCATCCATGCCCTATCATTAATCATGCTTTTAAAATAGTACCATAATTTCCTGAAAATAGAAGCTAATCGAATTTCAGTTACACTTCGTTCAGAGAAGAATACACGGAGTGCGTGAAGTGTCAGATATACAATCAGAAAACATAATAAATTGAATTTATAAAACATATTAATAATGGAAGAAACAATACAAGTTGTAATTCAACTAGAAGTACAAGATTAAAAAATGATGTCATTGAAACTAGAGAAAATTAAATTTCGTAAACAAGCAGGCACAGCAGTGGCTGTGTGGTAAGAAGCTTTCTTCCAGCCACATGGTTTTGTGTTCAGTCCCACTGCGTGGCACCTTGGCGAAGTGTCCTCTACTATAGCCTTGTGCCAACCAAAGCCTTGTAAATGGATTTGGTAGACGGAAACTGAAAGAAGCCCTCCGTATATGCATATATATATATACATACGTACATACCCGCGCATATATATGTATATATATATATATATATATATATATGTGTGTGTGTGTGTGTGTGTGTGTGTGTGTGTGTTTCTCCCCCTACTATTGCTTCACAACTCACGTTGATGTGTTTACGTCCTCGTAACCGCATGGGAAGAAGAGACCAATAGAATATGTACTAGGCTTACAAAGAATAAGTCCTGGGGTCGATTTGTTCGACTAAAGGCGGTGCTCCAACATGGCCACAGTCAAATGACTGAAACAAGTAAAAGAGTAAAGGAGATTTAGAATTAATGTTATTTACCTGCCTAAGATTGGCGAATGTGTCGATGCATTTTCTACCTTTATTGTTGAGTCTAATGGTATAAAATATGTATTTATGAAGTTTAGTGAACTAGACAAATAAATAGATTACTGTTAAATGTAAATGAATGCGGGATTTCAGCTCAGTTTTGCTTACGATAGTAACTTAACTCTTGTGATTTCGCAGAATTTCGGATCCTTATCATGATGTTTATTTTCTATTGATCTCAATTTTTCATATTTGATTCGCTTTGATTCAATATTTAAAAAGAAATGCTTTAAAACATAATTGTCAACATTTAGTGCATGACTTATACCTACGCTTTAACAAGAGCAGCTTTTGCAATGTGACAGTAGTTAATTGCCACAAACAGATCCACAAACAAATACTTTCGATGCAATGTCTGTTTATCGTTTTGTCATTACAACAAGGATACCTACTTGCTTTGGTCACTTGCTTGGGCCACTGCTTGTTTTACGACTATTATCAATCGGATACCCTGTCTTAAGCTATTTATCCAGAGATAATCAACCACCAACTTGCATTCCGCTATCTATACCCCTGTAAGGTTTCACACCACACAATACCCGATTACACTGAAGCAACTTCTGTGGCGTTCATAGACAACTTGATGGATTACCCCCTACTTGTCCCTGTGATGCCCACATATATCAAGTTCAGAAGGGGCACCAGCCTACCTCAATGGGATCATACTTTAAGTAGTATTGCAATTATAGAAATGTCTCCTGTGATAAATATCTCCTATGATAAATTCTGTAAGCTCGTGGTTTGCTATTTGTTCACAATAGAAGGAACTGCATTAGTAGAATTTGTGTCCGTGGTATATGTCTCAGCAAGTAGATTTGAACTATTCCTGTGGCTGATTCCACATTAACAGGTACTTACAGACGGCGGTAGATGCTCTAAAAGACCCCTAAGTATAGTGTTATACTCCTTAGAAGATTTCGTTTGTATATCCGAAGTGTTTGATTCTTTCATTGTCCATTTATTTCTGTAATGGTGTTTCCAGATGGATTTTAATATTATACCATTTTTAATTTCCTAGCACTGTCTCTTAAAGAGACAAGAGGATTCATATAATATTGGTTAAATCTGCTTTCAGAAATTCCACTGCATTATTGGTATGGATTCTCTCATTTGTGCTTGTACAGCCTACCTCTCCTTCATACATCATTCCTTCCATTCTATATGCGTGATTCAATGGTTAAACATTTCAGATATCTTCATATATCCTTCTCGAAAGTCTGTTCGACTGCTCTCTCTTTAATATGCATTTGTTTTCTTTTTGTTTTGTTTTTCTTACATAGTGTAATACTCGAGGTCATTTTCAGATTATGCCTATTAAAGTGATAATTATCCAAGCTGCCTAGGAGAATGCTGATATGTTATTTCAACACTTTTCTTCTTAGATCGGATCGGTCGGCTGGTAGACGCTGTATCAAACAAATGCTATAATTGAAACACGAAATGAAAACGCTGTTTGGTAAGGCGTTTTATTATTTCTTCAGACGGAGATGGTTTTGCTTAGAATAAAGCAATTATTATAATGACATTTTTATTTAAGTTCGATTTATTTATTTATTTTTTTGGCAACAACTCCTGTTTATAAGTTTATTGTTTTGGAAGGTTTCTTTTAATGCTGGTATATATCGGCATCTAAAACAAAAGTAACGTCTATGAGACTATATTATGTATAGATTTTCAGTCCTTGCTCGTTGAATGTGTAGCTACCTTTGTAAACCTCGATAACGTATGACCATTTGTATTTCTTATATAGACAGAGACATACATCTCTCCATATAACCTCCAGCATGCATTGCATGTATAGTTGGACTACATCGTTAATATCTTGTAAGAAAGTTACATGTTATCATTGAATTAACTTATGGCATCAGATTATTTTACCCACGCAGATTGACGTTCGAGATGGTGCTTTACGTTTTAGATAAATCCCTAAATCAATTGAATTTAATTCTACACAACCTCGAAGCTTATTCTTGTGCCTTTCCCCTTGTATTTTCATTAAGCTATTACTTTACACCACTAAAGACAATACTATTTATATTACTTTACCCATGCCTTATCTTTCATTTTACTTGTTTCAGTCATTCGACTGCGGAAACGATGCGGCCTCGACTCGAGGAATTTAAAGAAATCAGCTCTAATTATTTCTAGCCTGGTACTTATTCTGGCACTTTGTCAAACCGCTCCCAGATTTCAAGGTCCGTGGGGTGTAGAGCAGTGAACCACAGCCGGTATGCCGAAGCAAACTAGTATGCCGCCACGAGTCCATGCTAGCTGTGCTATAGTGTAACCTGAATATGAGTTTTCCCTATACTTCTAACTGTATTTATAGTTCAGGTGTTCCGCCGAATTTTGAAAATAATATAAGTGAACTGTAAATGAAAAAAGGTTGCAGTTCGCTGCTCTAATATCAAAAAGAAGCCCAAAGACATACACAAGCACATCCGTCTCTCTCTCTCTCTCGCTCTCTGCTTCTCCCCTGTTACATAATGTGTGCGTGTGTTTCGGCTTGTGTGTGTGTGCGTGTGTGTTTGTGCTTGTATGTGTGTGTTTGTGCTTGTGTGGTGTGTGTGTACGTGTGTATGTGTGAATATGCAAACTTCAAAGTAAAATGAACATTATTGGGGTTGAGGCGTTCAACAAAAATTCTTCAACGCTCTGCCACAGTACAGCAGCAATCTAATGAGTGAAAGAAGTAAAAGATACACACACGCACATATGAACTGTATATGAACTGTATGTTATGCGTTCATTCTCGTGTGAGGAAAACCGTTGGAAACATAAGCCTGCCAAAGTAGTAGGAAATAAACGTTCGTTTGTTTTTAATATTGACACTTTTTAGTCTATTCAGGCCAATAGACAAGAAAATATCACATTGTCAAACCAATATATTTATAGATATGTCAATCACAACAGATTGTATGACATCGTGGAAACTTTGTAAAGTAAATATATGCAACAACATCGAAATATAAATATTTAAAATGTGGTATTTAAGAATAACCACTGTACTTGCGATCATTGCATCTTTTAGGACAATAGAAAATAACCATTCTTAAATATTATGTTCAAATACAAGGAAACCGAAAATTATTGCACGGATATGACTGAAACTGATATAAGATAAAATAGACAACGAAGAAAAATAGTAAACTTTACATGTCATTGTAGCGCACACATATGACAATGTATCGTTTTCCTTTATGCGAACATATGGCGTTCCTACCTTAAACAAAAACAGAGGTTAAAATAAAAGCAACCGAGTAAATAGCGGTATTATAGAGAAAGTACACTAGCTGTAATTCTGTCTTCATTTAGTTAATGATTTATATACATAAAATAACAACAAATAATTATATAAAATAACAAAAAATTTATTGAAGCATATTTTGTATGTTTTTTCTTTAATTTTCTTTAATTTTAGAATGCGGCCACGTGTTGCAGCGTCTTGAAGAATTTCTAGTGAAATCAATCGGTCCCAAGACTTAGTTATTTTGATGCCAGGTACTTATTGTATCGAACTCATTTACTGAGTAGCTACTTTACAAGGACACAAACATACCAACGCCAGTTGTTAAGTGGTGGATTGGACAGGCACAGACAAGGACACGCATGTATACGATGAGATTCTTTCACTTTCACTTTGCTCAGCCTGAGGCTATAGCAGAACATACTTGCAGAAGTTGATCTGCTGTGGGACTGAACCCAGAACTTGTGGTTGGAAAGCAAGTATCTTACCTTATAGCTACGCCCGCATGTATGGCTGTAATACACAGGTAACTCCTAGGTGTTCATTCATGTGTATCTTGTTATCTGATGAATAATTTTCATTTCAACAAATTATTGCAGAGTTGATTGAAACAGAAATCACTATGTACGTAAGATATGCAATAGCAGAGTATCAAACACCCACATTTAAGTACAGCAATCTCTTGGAGAAATCTTATCTCCACTTGAATGTGGGAATATGTGAAGAGCTTTTGGTTTAAAAGATATCCATTTAAACCTATATAAGAATCTCTATAAGGAATGTTCTAGGGGGTATTTTATGAGTGTCGAGCAAAGCGTCTTAAAGACAATTACAGTTAAAGAAATATATATCATGAATGATACTTTGAAGTAGAAAGAAAAATATTATAATGGTATATGGATAAGTTTATGCTTGGTGATGCAATTTACAAAGAGATTACAACAAGCATATTTCAATTTAAGTGTATTTGTAGCACAAAAAGGTTATGGTGTTTATTTATAGATACAAAGAGAAGCAATTTAAGGCGCCACCAGTAATACGAGAAAGTGAGATAAGAATAAATGTAGTATTATACCCCAGTATATTTCATGACATTTCTTTTTTATTTTATTTACGTCCATTGGTAAGATCACATGATTTGTCTTTTCTATGATAGTAATTTTAGGAAGTTATTCATATATATATATATATATATATATTATATATATATATATAAGTGGTTTTGGGCCAAATTTGTGTGCACATTTTGCTACGTCAGAGGTTGGTGGCCAAACCAGTGGTCGGATCGAGCTGAAAATTGACACAGGCATAGATGGCGTGATGAGGCAGAGATTTGAGTAGGTTAAAACTCGACATCTGGAAAGTTTCTGTTGCTATGGCGAGAAGAGTGACTTTTAATCGATTCAAAGGGGCTCTAAGCCCCTCCAGATTGGCGCGATTGACATCTAATCTAATCTATAAAATGAAGAAGGCAAACGTTGATACAAATAGGATTTTTATGTAAAAAGGGGTTTAAATGGGGCAAGAAGGGAATTAAAATTTACAGAAGAGTTAACTTGAGGAGAGAAATTGATTGGGAGACGTTTTGTGGACGCTATAGTGGTTGCTTTTCTGTGAAATCGGGGATTTTATTGATTTTTGGGGCGACACTTGGGGGTCTAGATTGAACACCTTTTGCCCAAATTTTTAACATGGTAAAGTGGAAGCGGATTTGTAATTTAAGCGCGCAAAATAGGTTCGAAATGTTGAAAATTCAGGTAAGATTTTTGAAGTTGAAAAGAAATTCTCATTTTTACGTATTTATGCCTTTTATTTTTTATTGTTTACAGATTTCATTTTTCTGAAAGAAATTTACATCTGCACGTAGCCCGTGTGTATTTTTTTTCCATTTGCCTGGTCGATCGTCGAAAGATTCCAAAAATAAGTACTAAATTTAACAAAGAAATCCTTTTTTCCTTATAGTGGCACATACTCAAAAGTGGTACGTACAAAAGGCAAGTGTGCTTTCCGTTGTCACTGCCTGATATTTAGGTTTGATCTTTCAAAATATTTTCTTTCTCAACTTACTCGAGATATTTTTTTTTTATAAATGGGATGGAGATAGATAGAGAAAGATAAATAGTAAGAGAAAGCGAGGGAGAGTCCGAGAGAAAGGGAGAGTAAGAGAGTTGGAAACTGAGAGAGAAAGGAGAAAGAAACAAAGAAGGAGAATGTGGTGATAAGAAACAGAAAGAAAGCAACAAAAAGTAACAACCACACCCTCACCCGCGCGTAGAGCGTGTCACCTTAAGCTAGTTATATGTTCTAGTATAATATATTTTCTACAACATCTGGGATTTTGGAGGAGGAGACTGGGCGATTACCTCGAACGCTGTGTTTAGATGGTCATTTCATTGGTACTGAAATGATGAAAGAGAAAGGTGACCTCGGAGGAATTTGAAGATAAAAATGGATATGTTTGATACCATTTTTCTGGGTATTGAAATGACTACATAACCAATGATACTTGTTTGTAATGCTTCGTTTTCTAAAACGTGCTTGCTACTTTTGTTATTCTGACCATATTCTGTATAAGATCAAGACGACTCACTCTATGCCCTTGTCCATTTCTTCATGTTACCAACAAGTGTCGCCATCTGTGACTGAAATCATAAGTATATTAACATGTCTGTCGCACAATAATTAATATATTTCAAATGCGAATCAATAAAATTTCCTCTTCGGTATGTCGTTGCACAATCTGTATTTAATTTTAATCCTATCGCACTATACGTAACTGTATTCAGCCAATTAGTTAACTAATCGTGTAACTATGATTCTAAATGATATTTGGCATCTTTTTAAAATATAAATTTCTGAGCCTTATATTAGATCAACACAAATTCCTTATTCGTACTACTTTCTAGATTTGTATATTTCAACATCGATATCATGGTTTCCAAAAACTATTAAATCTAATAGCAAACTCAAGAATATAAAGAAAATAAATTAGCTTTGAAATATTATGCTTTCAAATCGTTAACGAAAGATATACCAGAAGTAATTGCTAATTGATTTAATTTCTTATAAAAAACGCTCAAACTCCCTCGAATATGTTAAATATTTCTGATTACCTTGTCAATAAATTTCATTACTTCCAGTTTACACGTTCTTTAATTTATTGATTTCAAAATGTTTTTCCCTTATCCTCGACACGTTTGTTTCAATTTGTTCTATATTCAATATATATTTCTTCTAATTTTCGTATTAGTGAAACGGTTCTCTTGTTTTTCTATTATTTTATTTTCTTTTTACAACAGCATTTATCCTTGTTTGTCTCTACCTCAACTCATATACTCACTCTTTCACTATGTTTCCCTCGCTCCATTTCATCTGCCTCTTACCCTATCTGTTCTGGCAATGCTTTTCTTATGAGTGAAGGACTGCTTTCGGCCTGTCATATTCTCGTGCTCTAGGTAATGGATGATATTACTGTTTGTATATTCGAGCACGGGATTCGTGTGTGAGTTTGTGCGTCCGTGTGCTTGCGTGTGCGTTCGAGTGTGTATGTGTACGTGAATGCGTGTGAACACTTGAAACGGGATAATTATAGTGATATGCTAACTTCATCTTAATGTTGCCTCAATACTTTCATTTGTATCTCCTTCTATGTCTTTCTCTCTGTTACCCATCTCAATATATTACTCGAGTACACCCTTCCTCAGTGTTCCGTAGCTTTTCTACACTGAAATAAACTATCAAATTATGCGGACCGTATCTTTCAGAGAATTGGACATCTAGCCAATTGAACTGCACAGTTTAGGCACAGTTCTATATGCGGTGCCATGCCACTCATTTTGTTGTAATAACTGCCATGCAATTGATTAGTTACTGAGTTCTCGCCTTCGTAACAATATGGTTCTAAGGTAAGTCTTATTCAGAGAACTCTGTGAATGGAATTTGGCAGACATTGTGTCTGATTGTGTGTTTCCTTAATTAAGTAAATACATATATTCATATAAACATATTTACATATTGGTACATTTATACACACAAAACCACGCAGATAGATACACTCACCTCTGTGTGTTGGCATGCGTTTGTGTGAATGTGTATGTGTATACGCGCCAACTCATGTTTGTGTATATATACACATGCGCTTATGTGAATGTGTTTTTCTTACATTTGTAAACTTGTAAAAAAGAATTTCGGGTCTACAGGTCGAGAAGTGATTTATCAAATTCATGGAGATTGATGATGAGTTACTGTAATAGATTCTATGAACAGATAGAAATGTGTGACAGTTCTAACCTGTTGTAGTATTTGTCCAATGATTATTAAACAAAAAAGAATAGTATTATTCTAGATCAGTATGTGTGGGTGTTCAATATGTATCTGCACTTTTTCTGCATATTTACTTAAACGTATCAATGACGTTTTTTTAAATATATATTGATGGCGAGGATTTATATAGGTTAAGGGAGGTAACTCTATTTATATTTTTTTCTTCTTTCTTTATCTAAGTATACCTTCATTGTGCGTGTTTGTACGATAGTCGACTGCTAATTAATCAGTACAACTGCTACACGTATTTTAAATCTGTGATTGATTATTGGATATCCACACCTTCCTCTCTAAGTGCTTTATATTATTTCAAGCAAGGGGATGAACTCTTTACAACCTATTTATGAAGTACTGACTGAAATACCCAGCGCTGCTCAAACTAAAGGCACAGGGAATTCATGTTAATCTTCTAATCTCATTAAATTTTCGGGAAATTTCTGAACAAAAGAAATATCTGATTCAGTAACCAACATTTTAATTAACTCTTTTACTCTTTTACTTGTTTCGGTCATTTGACTGCGGCCATGCTGGAGCACCGCCTTTAATCTAGCAACTCGATCCCGGGACTTATTCTTTTGTAAGCCCAGTACTTATTCTATCGGTCTCTTTTGCCGAACCGCTAAGTTACGGGGACCTAAACACACCAACATCGGTTGTCAAGAGATTTTGGCGGGACAAACACAGACAAACAAACACACAGACACACACATATATATATATATACATATACATACGTCGGCCTTCTTTCAGTTTCCGTCAACCAAATCCAATCACAAGGCTTTGGTCGGTCCAATGCTATAGTAGATGGCACTTGCCCAAGGTACAACGCAGTGGGACTGAACCCACAACCATGTGGTTGGTAAGCAAGCTACTTACCACACAGCCACTCCTGCGCCTATTTGTGGATTTCTGTTTCAAAGTATAGCTTACAATTCTGCCCCAAAATAAATCAGCGACCTTCCCTTCCTTGTGCTAATTAACATGTTTGAAGAAATGTAGAGTTGAGTTCGAGCGTCTCCCGGAGTAGCTGTAGTTTTCTATAGGCACAGGTATGCAATCATATATATATATATGTGTGTGTGTGTGTGTGTGTGTGTGTGTGTGTGTATGTGTGTGTGTGTGTGTGTGTGTGTGTGTGTTCGTGTTTATACGTGTGTTTGTCTCCTCCACTGCTTGACAACCAATGCTGGTTCGTTTATGTCCAAGTGACTTGGCGTATCAGAAAGAAAGACAGGTACTTAAGAACCAGGTTTAAATAACAAAATATATACTCGGGTCGATTCGTTCGACTAAAACCCCTTCGTGGGCTGCCGCTTCATGGCCGAGCTCCAATGACTGAAGTAAATAGAAGCTAAAATTTAAAAAGCAAAAATATGAGTGGTTAAGAAGCTAATTTTCCAACTACGTAATTTCGGGTTCAGGGACGTGGCGTGGCACCTTAGGCGTATGTATTCAACTGTTCGACCAATATCATGTGAGTGAATCTGGTAAACAGAAATTGTGTGGAAGCACTTCATGTATATATATATATATATATATATATACATACACACACATATATATATATACATGTACTTAGATATATGCACACATATATAGGTATATATATATATATATAATATATATATATATATATATATATACCTTATATTAATTATAATAAAGGGTTAATTGCAACAAGTTGCTCAAAACCATATACCGAAAATATTAGAAATAGCAGCCAAATAGATCACTATTTCTCCTACTAATAAAAAAGTCTCCACAAACAAACAGAATTTGTAACCCGTATATGGCAAAGAGAAAGAAAATAACGAAATCCCAGCCTATTGGATTAATTATAGACGAATCGTTTCTGGATTAGAACCAAAGTTCATTTCCTTATCAATATAATATTTCCTATAAATCTAGAAATGCTAGGAAAAAAACTCACCCATTACACTAGGTCGATCAGGGGAAATCGAACGATCTAACGGTCCGCTAGCACCTCTACATTTATATAGACAGGCGAATTCGTATCTCCCTCCAAAATTACCACGTGAGTTACAAAAACATATATACCTATATATGTGTGCATATATCTAAGTACATGTATATATATATATATATATATATATATATATATATATATATATATATATATATATATATATAATATATATATATATATATATATATATATATATATACATACACATATACATACACATATACGTATGCATGCGTAGGCTTGGGGTTGGTTGTATGTTTGTGTCTGTTTATTCAAACTAGTCGCCGTCAGCTTCCACTGGGACAGGGGTTATCCGTGGGACCTGAACCAACCGCTTTTGTGGACATGGCAGGGGTTCTATCTTCGGACGAAAGGAACATTTTGAATTACTCTAACTGTTTTTGCAACGCTTTTCCTATGAGTGAAGGACTGTTTTCGGCCTGTCATATTCTCGTACTCTCGGTAATAGATGATATTACTGTTTGTATATTCGAATACGGGATTCGTGTGCGTGTTTGTGCGTGCGTGTGCTTGTGTGTGCGTTCGAGTGTGTATGTGTATGGGCATGCGTGTTAACAATTGAAACGGGATAATTATAGTGATATCCTTTTAGATGTAAGTCAATGGCCATTTACCATACTGGGGCGTCGAATTGAAAGGGTTAGCCGAACAAATCACCACGAGTATTTATTCCATAGGTCCGTTTCACCGAAAAATTAATTTACGGTAACATAATATTCTAGTCGGCTGGTACAGAGACAAACACAGAGAACCAGACATACATACATACACACGCACACACGACACACACACACAAAAACACACACACACACACACACACGCATACACATATATACACATATATACACATATATACACACATATGTATTTGTTTAAAAAGAGATGATAAACAATGGCTGGCACAATATTGCGAGAAATCTATTAACCGATTGATCTAGCAAGCGGGACCTCATTTCAGTGAGGAGTGAGTTGGTCTCATTGAGCAATAAAATGCGTTGAGAGAAAGGCCAGGAAACGGCGCGCTTTCTCTTCTCATGACCACATCAGCTTCATAGCATCTGGTATATGGATCTTTCAGTTGGTAGCACTTGCATATGACATTTCTTGGCAAGAGAATATCAAAACAAAATTCCTCAATTAAACACTATATTATATACTTAATAATAATAATATAATAATAATAATAATAATAATGATAATAATAATAATAATAATAATAATATAATAATAATAATAATAATAATAATAATAATAATAATAATAATAATAATAATAATAATAATAATAATAATAATAATAATAATAATATTATTATTATTAATGTTTTAGTTTCTTTGTCAAAACCCTTTCGTTACACGTTCTGCGGTCACTTCAGCAACTCTTCAAGTAAAAGAAAAGAGCACAGATACAAACAGTATAATATATAAACCCGTATACACCCATAGAAGACATACACACGTATTACTAAAGAAACAATAGCAAAGAAGAAGAAGAAGAAGAAGAAGAGAAGAAGAAGAAGAAGAAGAAGAAGAAGAAGAAGACGGAGAAGGAGGAGGAGGAGGAGAAGAAGAAGAAGAAGAAGAAGAAGAAGAAGACGGAGAAGGAGGAGGAGGAGGAGGAGAAGAAGAAGAAGAAGAAGAAGAAGAAGAAGAAGAAGGAGAAGAAGAAGAAGAAGAAGAAGAAGGAGGAGAAGAAGAAGAAGAAAGAAGAAGAAGAAGAAGAAGAAGAAAATAAGAAGAAGAAGAAGGGGGTGGGCATCTTAATGTCAACCAGAGAAGTTGAATTGTTGAGAATCTTTTTAGTCGCGTCTTATATCTATTGTTTGAATTTCTTTGAAATAGGAAATATATGTTCACTGGGTTTGTAAAAGAGAGCAAAGCTACAGGAAACCAAAAGACGAATGATCACAATAAGTAGTCAGCTACCTTACCCTAGTTGTTACTGCTCCCAATGTAGGATTCCTCACCATCCAGGTGACAGGCACAGCCGTAAAAGTCATTACGAATCTATAGCAATTGGAAGGGCGTGACCCAACTGAAATAAACATTAACAACTGTGTGACGTGAGGGCTAAGGAAAAATGAATGTTGCAGTTTGCAAATGACCACTATACTGATATCTAACTGGACAGAATAAATTTACAATCTATAAATGTCTTTGAATAACCAGTCACTCATCTGGGAAGGCCTTGAATCAATGTTACCATCTGGAGACTATGTGTGATCCAGTGATAATAAAAAGACTGAAAGTAGATCTGCAATCAAATAACTTTACTCAACACTTTGCAATTGAATCATTGGAGGCAAAGATGCCTCTCATTTACTTGACAATTTATGCAGCACATTGCAGAAACCACAATGTAAGTGTATGTCAAAGCAAACTCTTACACTGTTGTACCATTGAATTACAAATAATGCGCATCTTCTATGTTCAGATGACCCCACAGCTTCCAAGAGTACAACTATTCGTCTTTGCTTAGATAAAATGACAAAATTATGGGTGTTAAGTCCCCATGGTGGGTTCTTTATAACTTGTAAGAAGATAGAATTTTATAAATATTACTTTATTTGTATCTAATATCTATGGTTAAAATGTCATCAACAGCAAAAATATATGCATTGTCATGGAGGTTGTGGACCTTATGCATAGAATATAATTTCCAAATTTCGTAAAGATCCATTCAGTACTTTTGACTTAGTTTTGGATCATAAAAGAAATGACTAAATTTTAAATTTTGATAAGCCTGGTACTTATTCTATCAGTTTCTTCTTGTGAAACCAGTAAGTTATGGGGATGTAAATAAACGAACACCGGTGTGAGGCAGGGATTTGGCAGAAACACAAAGACACGCACACAGACTTACATATATACATATATATACGATTGATTTCTTTCAGTTTCTGTCTACAAAATCCACTGACAAGACTTTGGTTGGTCTGAGGCTTTAGTAGAAGACACATGCCAAGTCACTACACAGTGGGACTGAACTGAGGAGCATGTGTTTTGGAACGAATTTTGTTACCACACAGCTACACCTGCACCTGTTTGTGTGTATCCGTATATGGGTGTATATATGTATGCATGTATATATGTGAATATATATGTGTACATCTCTCTCTCCCTCTCTCTCTCTCTCTATATATATATATATATATATATGTATACACATCTATTCATATACATGTATACATATACAGCTATACACACATACACACACACATACATAGGTGCAGATGTGGCTGTGTGGTAACAAACTTCGTTCCAAAACACATGGTTCTGGGTTTATATTTAAATTTAAAATAATAAGGGTGAGAAATTGAATATTAATTTGATTGATATGAATTGAAAACCAGTGGTGTAGCATACAAGACCATAGCGGATCTTCTTTTAGCAAAATGGATGTCCACTGTTAATGGTTCATACCTCTAATATAATAGTTTGACTTTAATAGTTTCAGTATTAAAGTGAAAGTATCTGACATTACAATAGAGAGATGTTTTATGTTTCACTTTTAACACGTAATAATGAAATAGTGGAGAAGATATGATATTGTTGTAGGCTCGTCCTAAGCAAGAAGTTAGAAGTCTGTTTGCCCATGGCACTACATGGACCCTACGTAAGGCATCTTTAAAATTTGAATGAAATTGGTTGTGTAGTTCTCAAGTTTTAGCTATTCACAGTGGAGAAGATATATTGCTGTGGGATCGCCCCAGGCAAAAAGTTTTAAAAAATGAAATTGGTTGTGTAGTTCTTAAGTTTTAGGGAAACACACAGACAGACAGACAGACATTCTCAGTTTTATATATAGAGAGATGAAAATACAAAATTTACCACTTTTATGAAAGGAGATAAATTCTATCCCATATGTTGAAGGAAATTGCGTAAGAGAGTAACCAATGGATAGTTGGCCATGAGAGAATGAGGTCAGTAGATTTCAGAGTCTGAACGTGAACTGAACCCGTTACCATTTGTTTGAGGAGCTACGCCCGCCTCATTTTTACAAAGAACATAAACAAATACAGAATACTAAGGAAGGATTCTTCGATTTGTAACTCGGCAGCTTTTTTCTGGATGCTAGGAAGTAAGTAGTTATCATAATGTTCGTAATTAACAGATAGCATATGCAAACAGGTTTTACGTAAGGAATCAGCAAATAGTTGTATAGATATATTACTATGATTCCGGCTTTCTACATCAGGAGAATGTTTTGACCAAAACACTTGAAACTGAAATGTTTCCGTTATTAATCTGTGGAACTATTTTAGTGTAGAAAAGTTTACCATATTTCTGATGGAGTGAATGAAACATTGAAGATCCCGATGATGGATAATGATAAGAAGGAAAATTTATTGATTTCACATAAATTATCGATGAGTGCAATTTGAAATGTGAACAATATGTGGTTTAAATGAAATAATTTAGTTATGTGAAAGATAAGCGCCTAAATTACCCTGCAAAATATAAATGTAGAAGATGACAAGACCATATTTCTGATGTGATTATTCGCGTATGCATACGGTTTCTAATCTAAATATACTTCAAAAATTCTAAGAATGGAATTATTGTCACAAATGCCATGAATACCACGTGCTTTGTTTCAGAAGTAGCATCTAGCACAGGAATATAATAGAGTAGTTCTCGAAGGACTTTGCGGTCTAATTCGCTTTAATGTAAATATAGGTAACATTGCTTGAGTGACTGCACGGAGCCTTTCTTGCTGCCTCGGTACGTACAATTATAATATACCGACCTTTCTATCTCATAAAGATTATGCAGCTACCCCGGTGTTTATGCAACAACCTTTGCGAGAATTGCTCGTTACATCGGCAGGTGCAGGTCAAAGAAAATCAGATTCGCTTTTTAAGTGTCAGATTGTTTCATACTAGCTTCATAACCATCGCTTTTCTCACAGCAATGTCGTATTATCTTAAAGCTAAATTGCTTACCATATAAAATATTATCAATAATATAAAATATATACAGATTAAATGCACAGAACCTTTGACAAAATGAGAAAAATATTTGCGTTGCAACATGGTCTGTTTTCTGAGAAATACTAAATGAATAACATTTTAATATTAATAGCTTCTCCACTATAAACACTGAGCCTAAAGTTAGAGCGAAAGGGACTGTCGATTGCATCGACCCCAGTGTGCGACAGGTACTTGTTTTAGTGACCCCGAAAGGATGGAAGGGAAACTAGATCTCAGCGGAATTTGAACGTAAAGACGGGTGAAATGCCGCCAAGCATTTTGCGCCGCGTGCCAACTATTTTGCATGCTCATATACTGTAAGCTAAGTACACACGCAAACACACACACACATACTCACACACATTTATATATATACGTAAATAGAATTACATATATGTATATGTATATATATGTGTGTGTGCGTGTATTTTCGGTTAAAGGATTTATCTATAAAAACATTCTTAGTCAACGTGATGTCTTCATAGTCAGAACGTATGTCTGGCTGATTTCAAGGAAGCATTGCTGCTATTCCTGACAGTACAAGTAACCTCATTTTAAACGTCCCTCATTAATATGTGCCCATGGGAATATATTGGTATTCGTGCCAGATGGCGACTGCCAAAAATATTATGAATCAACTTTATATCAAATATAAAAGTAATATTTCTTTTTCTTTTTTAATTCTCTATGAACAATATCTTTATTTCTCTACATTTTCATCAATAAATAACTCAACAAAGATTTAATTAGAAAATGGTATACATATACATACATATACATACATACACACACACACACACACATACAAGCCCACACAGAGACACACTCACACACACACACAAACACACTACACACTACACATACACATACGAACATCATTCCATGGCCATCCCAATTTTCTAAATCAGTGAGAAAACTGGAAAAAACAGGGGTAGCTAATAGTGAAAAATTGTTTTGCTCCATCCAATGAACCATGCGCATTAAATCTGTAACGTTATGAACAAAAATGCATTGTTTTCTTTATTTATATTTGTTGAACAAAGGGAGGCGAGCTGGCAGAATCGTTAGCACACCGGGCGAAATGCGTAGCCGTATTCCGTCTGCCTTTATCTTCTGGGTTCAAATTTCGCCGAGGTCGACTTTGCCTTTCATCCTTTCGGGGTCGATAAATTAAGTACCAGTTACGCATTGGGTCGATGTAATCGACTTAATCCGTTTGTTTGTCCTTGTTTGTCCCCCTCTGTGTTTAGCCCCTTGTGGGTAGTAAAGAAATATATATTTAATATAAAGAATGCAGTAGTATTTTCTAGTCTGTCGCTGTTTCAAATCAATTATTACATACATTTGTTTCAGTTTTCGGCACCAGGCCAGCTAGTGCGGGATGAGGTAAGTGAATTTCACCGAACCCAGTGCTCAAATGGTACATTTATTGTGGACTCCAAAAAGATGAAAAACAAAGTGGACATCAGCGAAATAAATCAATATTATATATTGAAACTTAAATCACTGTGATCCCTTTACTTCTTAAAAAGATGTAAGGGCTTTTATTTATCCTAATTAGTCATGAGCTGTCGGACTATGGTGCACATGAATAATCTATTTTCTGGTAGGTGGGAATGACTAATTGTTCTTTGAAAGAAGAAGATAAAACCTTCCTTCCTATATTTAATCTCTGAATTTCAATCGCCTCCATCTTGCCTTAACCACACAGGAAAACGAGCGTGCATGATGCAGAGATTCCGATTTACGTAATTAAATATGTAATAATTCTTTGACTATAAAAATTAGTATTGCACGTTCAGGACGAAGTGTTTGTATGGATATATAGGAAATATAAATCAAAAGATAAAAACATTCTCATTTCTTTTAATCTGCTTCTGACAGATTTAACATCTGCTTCTGTAATATCTTTCTACAATTACATTGCTGAAAGAGACTCAAAAGATTTTCCTTCTACATTATTCGTTGCTTTCTATAACAACACAATTTTAAAATAAGAAGTATCATTAACGAAACTCGATCCCTCAGGTAACATTCGCAAATAACATTATTTTCAACCACATGCTATTATTTGTGTTGATATACACTAAAATGGGTAAAACTCTTGCCTTGCAACAAGTTTCGCATGAAATTTACTTTTATTAATATCGTAAATATTATTATGTGAAACCTGTTGCATTTCTCTTAATAAATAATTGCCTGGCCTCATAAGAACACATGCTCTAAAACTGTATTCATAAATACAGCTATGTGTCTCAGCACCTGTGTTTATATGTATATACGTACGTACGTCTGTATATCTGTATGTGTATGCTCTTATAAATGTATAAATGAAATTATAATGTTACAAGTGAAAAGAAGGAAATTTCTACCAAACCTCTTTTATTTAAAAGTTTGTACTGCACTATTTTTCATAAAGACAAAATATTTTCAACTAATAAATTCGAACATGAAACTAGAATTAAACTTAGATTAAAATATACATCTAGTAAAGAAAGTTATAGCGCTGACTGTGAATAATCGAAATCGTGAATGATAATTATCGCTTAATAAATATTTTCAGAAAAAAATAATTTGATCCAAGACAATTAGTAATTTATTGAAGCGCAGTCACTCGAAATATTAAAGAGAATGAACAGAGAGGTTAAAGTGCTATTTAAAGAAACAATAGATTCTTGATGAATCAACGGATGTTTGCGATAATTCGATATCACAAACGATCGTTCGACGAACAAGTATTATCTTTGAAGTCACAAAATACCTATTTTGCATGCGTACAAGAACTGATTGTCAATATATTTTCAAAGAAATTGCGAAAACTTTTAATAACAATGTACTTTCCAAGTGTGTAATGTATATTATACTTAGTGCTGTAAAATGATTGATATACAAGTGTCCGTTGGTCATACGTACAAAGATTGTGAGAAAATTTGATGTACAGAGCCTTAGATGTTTTGTCGGAAGTGCACCGTTGACAAAACTTCAACGTCAAGAGCTTCTTGAAAACTTTCATATATGATCCACTCAGTTGTAGTGACAATAAATTTCATATCAACGGCAAGAACGTTTTGAAAACTTGCATATATGATCCGGCCAGTCGTAATGGCAATAAATTTGATATAATCGTCACCAGGTTAAATACATTTCCAGCAAATGCAATCAAAATAGTGTGGTGGGACACAATGGGATTTTACTACATATTTGAATTTGAGAAAAGAAAAGTGTTTACAATTATTCACTACCTTACAAGAACTATATAAGCTAAGTGAATGACATTCTATAAATGCATTTAAAGCAATATAGCATATTCAGAATCGCATTTAAGAAAATTATCAACATTCTCTTTGAGAAAATAAGAGACAAATTTAAAATAAGAAAGTACATGCGCCCTTTTAAAGCCTAGCCAGGCGCATGGGCCCGGTTTCCCGGTTTCAATGGCGTATGTGATTCCCAGCTGGATGGGACGCCAGTCAATCACAGCGTTACTTATTGTTGCCATCTGAGTGGACTGGAGCAACGTGATATGAAGTGCTTTGCTCAAGAACCCAACGCGCCGCCGGTCCAGGAATGGAAACCACAATCTTACGATCATGATGCTAACACCCTAACCACTAAGCCACGCGCCTCCACAAGAGACAAATTTAACTGGGGTAAAATGTGTCAGACAAAATAAGCTAAATTTGTTTGTTCCCTCCTCAAGAATTACATTTGCAAAAGAACCATACACGTCATTAGATATCAGGTAGATCAGACATGCAACAAAAAATTAAAATATGTAGGTCATATGTAAAAGGATCATGGAAAAACAGCACATGATATGAAATTAACGAACCATGACTAAATCTAAGAATTCAACTAAATGTTATCTATAGCTTCTTCACAATGTGCTGGAGTGACTCTCGTCATGATATATTTAAACGCCATGCAGTTAAATGATAATTATTAAAAATAATCATTACACATTTCCCCCAGTTTTAGACATCACCTTTTGAAAACGGAAAATTATCAAATAAGACATTTGTGAGTGAAACATTGACTTGGAAAACAACAGAGAAAAAAATATCTATTGTTAAAAACCAAAACTTATGCAATCTCAATTACAATCGACTCAAAATTGATGAAAAATTTCTTGAAAAATATGTTCTTGTACGTGATTATGTTCCAAATTCAACTTAAGCAACAAATAAGATTACGAAGTTTTGCTCCCTAAAATGATGCAACCGTAAAAAATGATGATGCAATACTTGTAATGCTTCCGATAGACAGGAAATGAATAACGAAAATTCAGAAATTACTCATTTAACCTTAGTTGCTAATTTTTTACCCCATGCCCTCTAGATGTTCTGGTAAACGCAGCTGTAAAGTAGCATTACAGTTTACCTCACGATTTCTTTCACTTTTGATGGTAATTTAAATTTGTTTAATGAAACAAATCGTCAGTCGGTTTTCGTAAACGGTGAATTTTTGTAAGTTACCGTATTCTCAGCTGACTTGGTAAGTCGTCTTAGAATGCAAAATATTTCAACATAAATTGCATTTTCCACTCCTACCCGATAATGATTATTATAATTTAACATGATGTTGAAAATACAACCAAGAAACAAATTCTGCATTTCCTTTCCCATTTACTCAAGATATTTTCAGTTGCTACAATTTCCAAAAGGTTTGTGATATTTTCACGACGGTACGGTAGCATCAAATATATTTCGTTGCCCATTTGACATGATTATGAGAAATTTCCGTCAAATGTTCGGTAAGGAATTTTTGAATAACTAGCAAATGTTATGTTAAATGACAAGTACACAATTGAAAACTTGGCTGATGTATTGTAATGTCTCCCAGATAAACGATGTGATTCTTCATAATCTTTTGTTCTTGAACATTTTGCAACCTTTAACACGTATTATGTCTGGGAAAATTATTTACAAATATGAAATATATCCTTTTATATGATATCGCTACTAAATTGACTACAGGAGTCAGAAAAGGTGAAATATATTAAATAATGTATTCTCACTTGGCTGCTGAAGAAATTCGGATGCTGTAGGTTTTTAGAAAGTATGTAGGAGTTTATATATGTTTATGCTGCAATAATTAGCTATATGAAGCAAATTTAAATATTGATTTGTTCCTATGAGGTTTATATGATCATTGCTTATTCTATATTTTCGCACTTCTTGGCAAGAGATAAATAACTTGCAATCTGGTCCACCTCACACAAAAATAACCACTTTACACTTTAATGTACACTTCTATATTAATGAATATAAATTGTGAAAATTTAGTTAATATATCTGGAAAGTCAACTGGCTACATCAAATCGCTTTCTCGTTTAAGGAACTTTGTAACAGAATGTGTAGTATTTATGTAACTAAAATATTTGTACTGGTAAATTAAATCTATGTAACTGATGATTTCCAGAGAAAGAGAGAGAGAGAGATACATGTTCCATAAAATCAATGGAATTGTTTATTTGCATATTTTAATCTAGATAGTTTGCATTTTGAATTAAAATGATTTTTGTAGTATTCTAAGAGTCAATTAAGATAATTAAGTTTCACATGCAGATATTAAATTTTCATTTCATTGAGTTGTGTTGCAAGTAAAGTAATACAATTTTAGTAAAGCTAAATCAAAAGAGGGTATATGAGGACGTAAAAGAAATTATTGGATAATCGAACGCTATTTAAACATAACCTCACTTTCACTTAAAATTTATACAAGTACTAAATTCAATATCTTCACTTAAACTCTTGTAATTTCGAAAGTGGACAGGGACGGCTTGACCCGTACCATTCAAATAAATGCCGTCAACTCAATTAACAATTATATCCACACTAATATATATTATTGTTGTTATCCACGATTTAAATCTATAAATATATAGATAACTGTGTGTATGTCTCTCTCTCTCTCACCCTCTCTCTCTCTCTCTCTCTCTCTCTCTCTCTCTCTCTCTCTCTCTCTGCCCTATAATAATTATGAATTAATTATGAACTTTTGGATTTGCCATTTAAAGGATTTTTTGTTGGCTACCCATATTATTTTTGTTATTATTGATTTTACTAATGATAATAATTAATAATAATATGTATATAAATATGTTCAAATATTTATCCATTTAGTAATTTTATTCACAGGCACCGTTTTTTAATTTGGCGCTAGCTTTTCAATGGTTACCAAGCACAACGAATCGAGTAAACTTTTTACCTCTAGGTATATAGTGAGACCTGCTGCTGAGAATTAAGGAAATTAAACTCTCTAAAAGGATATCGATTTCCTCATTATATTGCTTTCTGCCGAGCTGTTAAATTGATTTCTTTGCTCGTAGCCCCATTCCTGTTGTAGTTGCTATTTTTTCAGTGATTGGTGGTTTTCTTAGAGGTTTTGTTTTTACTCTACTTTTACAATAATGCTGGCAGCGCGTGAGCTCTAATATGATTATAAATGAATGGGCTTCACATTTATCAGCCTATATTATTGTTGCTATTATTCATTTCGCGAATGATAATAATTAATAATATCTATATAAATATCTTCAAATATTTATTCCTTTCGTAATTATACATTCGCTAAAACACACACACACACACACACACACACACACACACACACACACACACACACATATATATATATATATATATATATATATATATATATATTATATATATATATATATAATATATATATATATAAGTGTACCGATGTGTACTGCCTAACCTGTTGGAAGCGTACCGTGATTTACAACTTTCATTTGCCTTACCACGCAGATCTACAACAGAAATGAGTAGTAATGTGACCTTACATGGATGAAATGTCAGAAATGCGAATAAGAACAATGAAGCAGGAGTCAACAGTTATCTCTGACGATCGATCAATCAGCATAAATATTATTAGAAAATATAAAAAGTATATTTGGTATTTTAAGATTTATAGTTCAAACACGCTTTTAATCAAATCACTTGGCAGGATTACAAGATTATTTGTTGATAATTAAACAATCTTATTAAATTAGTTCATCAGTGCTTCGCAAAAAGTACAACGCAGTGTAAAGTTTTTCAACATAAATTTCCGTAATGTAAATAACTGACACCACGTGTGGAAGCTGGAGCGCGGGGCATCGGGAGAAATTAAACAGATGATATAAAAATTAAGGTCACAGTCATAGCAGATACATATGCTACAATGATAACACTGATAACCATTTCCATTCATGCATAACAGACACGGTAGGAGGGAGCACACACCCACAAAGACGTGTAAACAAGACAATAACAGTATCAATAACCCAAACAAAAGCATCAACCTAAAATCTATTGGCCCTGTATGATAATTTAATTAGAAAATAAACAGTTAGCAAATGAAAACATACAGATCAGGTCGTGAGAGGACGTCCGTGTCTGGGACCATATCTTACAAGATGAGGTACAACATCTTTCTCGGACAGTTTATGCCGAAGCGATTCGGCATTTTGGTGTGGTGTTCTTAAAGCGTGCAAGACTCGCGGACGTACAGTAAG